>NW_027122707.1:0-29099 GCF_030686945.1 Centruroides vittatus | reverse complement strand
TCAACTATAGATTTTCCATGTTAGGCTTAGCAGTTAGGCCTATCTTTGATCAACTATAGATTTTCCATGTTAGGCTTAGCAGTTAGGCCTATCTTTGATCAACTATAGATTTTCCATGTTAGGCTTAGCAGTTAGGCCTATCTTTGATCAACTATAGATTTTCCATGTTAGGCTTAGCAGTTAGGCCTATCTTTGATCAACTATAGATTTTCCATGTTAGGCTTAGCAGTTAGGCCTATCTTTGATCAACTATAGATTTTCCATGTTAGGCTTAGCAGTTAGGCCTATCTTTGATCAACTATAGATTTTCCATGTTAGGCTTAGCAGTTAGGCCTATCTTTGATCAACTATAGATTTTCCATGTTAGGCTTAGCAGTTAGGCCTATCTTTGATCAACTATAGATTTTCCATGTTAGGCTTAGCAGTTAGGCCTATCTTTGGTCAACTATAGATTTTCCATGTTAGGCTTAGCAGTTAGGCCTATCTTTGATCAACTATAGATTTTCCATGTTAGGCTTAGCAGTTAGGCCTATCTTTGATCAACTATAGATTTTCCATGTTAGGCTTAGCAGTTAGGCCTATCTTTGGTCAACTATAGATTTTCCATGTTAGGCTTAGCAGTTAGGCCTATCTTTGATCAACTATAGATTTTCCATGTTAGGCTTAGCAGTTAGGCCTATCTTTGGTCAACTATAGATTTTCCATGTTAGGCTTAGCAGTTAGGCCTATCTTTGATCAACTATAGATTTTCCATGTTAGGCTTAGCAGTTAGGCCTATCTTTGATCAACTATAGATTTTCCATGTTAGGCTTAGCAGTTAGGCCTATCTTTGGTCAACTATAGATTTTCCATGTTAGGCTTAGCAGTTAGGCCTATCTTTGATCAACTATAGATTTTCCATGTTAGGCTTAGCAGTTAGGCCTATCTTTGGTCAACTATAGATTTTCCATGTTAGGCTTAGCAGTTAGGCCTATCTTTGGTCAACTATAGATTTTCCATGTTAGGCTTAGCAGTTAGGCCTATCTTTGATCAACTATAGATTTTCCATGTTAGGCTTAGCAGTTAGGCCTATCTTTGGTCAACTATAGATTTTCCATGTTAGGCTTAGCAGTTAGGCCTATCTTTGATCAACTATAGATTTTCCATGTTAGGCTTAGCAGTTAGGCCTATCTTTGATCAACTATAGATTTTCCATGTTAGGCTTAGCAGTTAGGCCTATCTTTGATCAACTATAGATTTTCCATGTTAGGCTTAGCAGTTAGGCCTATCTTTGATCAACTATAGATTTTCCATGTTAGGCTTAGCAGTTAGGCCTATCTTTGGTCAACTATAGATTTTCCATGTTAGGCTTAGCAGTTAGGCCTATCTTTGGTCAACTATAGATTTTCCATGTTAGGCTTAGCAGTTAGGCCTATCTTTGATCAACTATAGATTTTCCATGTTAGGCTTAGCAGTTAGGCCTATCTTTGGTCAACTATAGATTTTCCATGTTAGGCTTAGCAGTTAGGCCTATCTTTGGTCAACTATAGATTTTCCATGTTAGGCTTAGCAGTTAGGCCTATCTTTGATCAACTATAGATTTTCCATGTTAGGCTTAGCAGTTAGGCCTATCTTTGGTCAACTATAGATTTTCCATGTTAGGCTTAGCAGTTAGGCCTATCTTTGATCAACTATAGATTTTCCATGTTAGGCTTAGCAGTTAGGCCTATCTTTGGTCAACTATAGATTTTCCATGTTAGGCTTAGCAGTTAGGCCTATCTTTGGTCAACTATAGATTTTCCATGTTAGGCTTAGCAGTTAGGCCTATCTTTGATCAACTATAGATTTTCCATGTTAGGCTTAGCAGTTAGGCCTATCTTTGGTCAACTATAGATTTTCCATGTTAGGCTTAGCAGTTAGGCCTATCTTTGATCAACTATAGATTTTCCATGTTAGGCTTAGCAGTTAGGCCTATCTTTGATCAACTATAGATTTTCCATGTTAGGCTTAGCAGTTAGGCCTATCTTTGGTCAACTATAGATTTTCCATGTTAGGCTTAGCAGTTAGGCCTATCTTTGATCAACTATAGATTTTCCATGTTAGGCTTAGCAGTTAGGCCTATCTTTGATCAACTATAGATTTTCCATGTTAGGCTTAGCAGTTAGGCCTATCTTTGATCAACTATAGATTTTCCATGTTAGGCTTAGCAGTTAGGCCTATCTTTGATCAACTATAGATTTTCCATGTTAGGCTTAGCAGTTAGGCCTATCTTTGATCAACTATAGATTTTCCATGTTAGGCTTAGCAGTTAGGCCTATCTTTGATCAACTATAGATTTTCCATGTTAGGCTTAGCAGTTAGGCCTATCTTTGATCAACTATAGATTTTCCATGTTAGGCTTAGCAGTTAGGCCTATCTTTGATCAACTATAGATTTTCCATGTTAGGCTTAGCAGTTAGGCCTATCTTTGATCAACTATAGATTTTCCATGTTAGGCTTAGCAGTTAGGCCTATCTTTGATCAACTATAGATTTTCCATGTTAGGCTTAGCAGTTAGGCCTATCTTTGGTCAACTATAGATTTTCCATGTTAGGCTTAGCAGTTAGGCCTATCTTTGGTCAACTATAGATTTTCCATGTTAGGCTTAGCAGTTAGGCCTATCTTTGATCAACTATAGATTTTCCATGTTAGGCTTAGCAGTTAGGCCTATCTTTGATCAACTATAGATTTTCCATGTTAGGCTTAGCAGTTAGGCCTATCTTTGGTCAACTATAGATTTTCCATGTTAGGCTTAGCAGTTAGGCCTATCTTTGATCAACTATAGATTTTCCATGTTAGGCTTAGCAGTTAGGCCTATCTTTGATCAACTATAGATTTTCCATGTTAGGCTTAGCAGTTAGGCCTATCTTTGATCAACTATAGATTTTCCATGTTAGGCTTAGCAGTTAGGCCTATCTTTGATCAACTATAGATTTTCCATGTTAGGCTTAGCAGTTAGGCCTATCTTTGATCAACTATAGATTTTCCATGTTAGGCTTAGCAGTTAGGCCTATCTTTGATCAACTATAGATTTTCCATGTTAGGCTTAGCAGTTAGGCCTATCTTTGATCAACTATAGATTTTCCATGTTAGGCTTAGCAGTTAGGCCTATCTTTGATCAACTATAGATTTTCCATGTTAGGCTTAGCAGTTAGGCCTATCTTTGGTCAACTATAGATTTTCCATGTTAGGCTTAGCAGTTAGGCCTATCTTTGATCAACTATAGATTTTCCATGTTAGGCTTAGCAGTTAGGCCTATCTTTGATCAACTATAGATTTTCCATGTTAGGCTTAGCAGTTAGGCCTATCTTTGATCAACTATAGATTTTCCATGTTAGGCTTAGCAGTTAGGCCTATCTTTGGTCAACTATAGATTTTCCATGTTAGGCTTAGCAGTTAGGCCTATCTTTGGTCAACTATAGATTTTCCATGTTAGGCTTAGCAGTTAGGCCTATCTTTGATCAACTATAGATTTTCCATGTTAGGCTTAGCAGTTAGGCCTATCTTTGATCAACTATAGATTTTCCATGTTAGGCTTAGCAGTTAGGCCTATCTTTGGTCAACTATAGATTTTCCATGTTAGGCTTAGCAGTTAGGCCTATCTTTGGTCAACTATAGATTTTCCATGTTAGGCTTAGCAGTTAGGCCTATCTTTGATCAACTATAGATTTTCCATGTTAGGCTTAGCAGTTAGGCCTATCTTTGATCAACTATAGATTTTCCATGTTAGGCTTAGCAGTTAGGCCTATCTTTGGTCAACTATAGATTTTCCATGTTAGGCTTAGCAGTTAGGCCTATCTTTGATCAACTATAGATTTTCCATGTTAGGCTTAGCAGTTAGGCCTATCTTTGATCAACTATAGATTTTCCATGTTAGGCTTAGCAGTTAGGCCTATCTTTGATCAACTATAGATTTTCCATGTTAGGCTTAGCAGTTAGGCCTATCTTTGATCAACTATAGATTTTCCATGTTAGGCTTAGCAGTTAGGCCTATCTTTGATCAACTATAGATTTTCCATGTTAGGCTTAGCAGTTAGGCCTATCTTTGATCAACTATAGATTTTCCATGTTAGGCTTAGCAGTTAGGCCTATCTTTGGTCAACTATAGATTTTCCATGTTAGGCTTAGCAGTTAGGCCTATCTTTGATCAACTATAGATTTTCCATGTTAGGCTTAGCAGTTAGGCCTATCTTTGATCAACTATAGATTTTCCATGTTAGGCTTAGCAGTTAGGCCTATCTTTGATCAACTATAGATTTTCCATGTTAGGCTTAGCAGTTAGGCCTATCTTTGATCAACTATAGATTTTCCATGTTAGGCTTAGCAGTTAGGCCTATCTTTGATCAACTATAGATTTTCCATGTTAGGCTTAGCAGTTAGGCCTATCTTTGATCAACTATAGATTTTCCATGTTAGGCTTAGCAGTTAGGCCTATCTTTGATCAACTATAGATTTTCCATGTTAGGCTTAGCAGTTAGGCCTATCTTTGGTCAACTATAGATTTTCCATGTTAGGCTTAGCAGTTAGGCCTATCTTTGATCAACTATAGATTTTCCATGTTAGGCTTAGCAGTTAGGCCTATCTTTGGTCAACTATAGATTTTCCATGTTAGGCTTAGCAGTTAGGCCTATCTTTGATCAACTATAGATTTTCCATGTTAGGCTTAGCAGTTAGGCCTATCTTTGATCAACTATAGATTTTCCATGTTAGGCTTAGCAGTTAGGCCTATCTTTGATCAACTATAGATTTTCCATGTTAGGCTTAGCAGTTAGGCCTATCTTTGGTCAACTATAGATTTTCCATGTTAGGCTTAGCAGTTAGGCCTATCTTTGGTCAACTATAGATTTTCCATGTTAGGCTTAGCAGTTAGGCCTATCTTTGATCAACTATAGATTTTCCATGTTAGGCTTAGCAGTTAGGCCTATCTTTGATCAACTATAGATTTTCCATGTTAGGCTTAGCAGTTAGGCCTATCTTTGGTCAACTATAGATTTTCCATGTTAGGCTTAGCAGTTAGGCCTATCTTTGATCAACTATAGATTTTCCATGTTAGGCTTAGCAGTTAGGCCTATCTTTGATCAACTATAGATTTTCCATGTTAGGCTTAGCAGTTAGGCCTATCTTTGATCAACTATAGATTTTCCATGTTAGGCTTAGCAGTTAGGCCTATCTTTGATCAACTATAGATTTTCCATGTTAGGCTTAGCAGTTAGGCCTATCTTTGGTCAACTATAGATTTTCCATGTTAGGCTTAGCAGTTAGGCCTATCTTTGATCAACTATAGATTTTCCATGTTAGGCTTAGCAGTTAGGCCTATCTTTGATCAACTATAGATTTTCCATGTTAGGCTTAGCAGTTAGGCCTATCTTTGATCAACTATAGATTTTCCATGTTAGGCTTAGCAGTTAGGCCTATCTTTGATCAACTATAGATTTTCCATGTTAGGCTTAGCAGTTAGGCCTATCTTTGATCAACTATAGATTTTCCATGTTAGGCTTAGCAGTTAGGCCTATCTTTGATCAACTATAGATTTTCCATGTTAGGCTTAGCAGTTAGGCCTATCTTTGATCAACTATAGATTTTCCATGTTAGGCTTAGCAGTTAGGCCTATCTTTGATCAACTATAGATTTTCCATGTTAGGCTTAGCAGTTAGGCCTATCTTTGATCAACTATAGATTTTCCATGTTAGGCTTAGCAGTTAGGCCTATCTTTGATCAACTATAGATTTTCCATGTTAGGCTTAGCAGTTAGGCCTATCTTTGATCAACTATAGATTTTCCATGTTAGGCTTAGCAGTTAGGCCTATCTTTGATCAACTATAGATTTTCCATGTTAGGCTTAGCAGTTAGGCCTATCTTTGATCAACTATAGATTTTCCATGTTAGGCTTAGCAGTTAGGCCTATCTTTGATCAACTATAGATTTTCCATGTTAGGCTTAGCAGTTAGGCCTATCTTTGGTCAACTATAGATTTTCCATGTTAGGCTTAGCAGTTAGGCCTATCTTTGATCAACTATAGATTTTCCATGTTAGGCTTAGCAGTTAGGCCTATCTTTGATCAACTATAGATTTTCCATGTTAGGCTTAGCAGTTAGGCCTATCTTTGATCAACTATAGATTTTCCATGTTAGGCTTAGCAGTTAGGCCTATCTTTGATCAACTATAGATTTTCCATGTTAGGCTTAGCAGTTAGGCCTATCTTTGATCAACTATAGATTTTCCATGTTAGGCTTAGCAGTTAGGCCTATCTTTGATCAACTATAGATTTTCCATGTTAGGCTTAGCAGTTAGGCCTATCTTTGATCAACTATAGATTTTCCATGTTAGGCTTAGCAGTTAGGCCTATCTTTGATCAACTATAGATTTTCCATGTTAGGCTTAGCAGTTAGGCCTATCTTTGATCAACTATAGATTTTCCATGTTAGGCTTAGCAGTTAGGCCTATCTTTGATCAACTATAGATTTTCCATGTTAGGCTTAGCAGTTAGGCCTATCTTTGATCAACTATAGATTTTCCATGTTAGGCTTAGCAGTTAGGCCTATCTTTGATCAACTATAGATTTTCCATGTTAGGCTTAGCAGTTAGGCCTATCTTTGATCAACTATAGATTTTCCATGTTAGGCTTAGCAGTTAGGCCTATCTTTGATCAACTATAGATTTTCCATGTTAGGCTTAGCAGTTAGGCCTATCTTTGATCAACTATAGATTTTCCATGTTAGGCTTAGCAGTTAGGCCTATCTTTGATCAACTATAGATTTTCCATGTTAGGCTTAGCAGTTAGGCCTATCTTTGATCAACTATAGATTTTCCATGTTAGGCTTAGCAGTTAGGCCTATCTTTGATCAACTATAGATTTTCCATGTTAGGCTTAGCAGTTAGGCCTATCTTTGATCAACTATAGATTTTCCATGTTAGGCTTAGCAGTTAGGCCTATCTTTGATCAACTATAGATTTTCCATGTTAGGCTTAGCAGTTAGGCCTATCTTTGATCAACTATAGATTTTCCATGTTAGGCTTAGCAGTTAGGCCTATCTTTGATCAACTATAGATTTTCCATGTTAGGCTTAGCAGTTAGGCCTATCTTTGATCAACTATAGATTTTCCATGTTAGGCTTAGCAGTTAGGCCTATCTTTGGTCAACTATAGATTTTCCATGTTAGGCTTAGCAGTTAGGCCTATCTTTGATCAACTATAGATTTTTCATGTTAGGCTTAGCAGTTAGGCCTATCTTTGGTCAACTATAGATTTTCCATGTTAGGCTTAGCAGTTAGGCCTATCTTTGATCAACTATAGATTTTCCATGTTAGGCTTAGCAGTTAGGCCTATCTTTGATCAACTATAGATTTTCCATGTTAGGCTTAGCAGTTAGGCCTATCTTTGATCAACTATAGATTTTCCATGTTAGGCTTAGCAGTTAGGCCTATCTTTGATCAACTATAGATTTTCCATGTTAGGCTTAGCAGTTAGGCCTATCTTTGATCAACTATAGATTTTCCATGTTAGGCTTAGCAGTTAGGCCTATCTTTGATCAACTATAGATTTTCCATGTTAGGCTTAGCAGTTAGGCCTATCTTTGGTCAACTATAGATTTTCCATGTTAGGCTTAGCAGTTAGGCCTATCTTTGATCAACTATAGATTTTCCATGTTAGGCTTAGCAGTTAGGCCTATCTTTGGTCAACTATAGATTTTCCATGTTAGGCTTAGCAGTTAGGCCTATCTTTGATCAACTATAGATTTTCCATGTTAGGCTTAGCAGTTAGGCCTATCTTTGATCAACTATAGATTTTCCATGTTAGGCTTAGCAGTTAGGCCTATCTTTGATCAACTATAGATTTTCCATGTTAGGCTTAGCAGTTAGGCCTATCTTTGATCAACTATAGATTTTCCATGTTAGGCTTAGCAGTTAGGCCTATCTTTGATCAACTATAGATTTTCCATGTTAGGCTTAGCAGTTAGGCCTATCTTTGATCAACTATAGATTTTCCATGTTAGGCTTAGCAGTTAGGCCTATCTTTGATCAACTATATATTTTTCATGTTAGAGTTAGTAGTTAGGGTTATCTATGGTCAACTATAAATTTTTTCTGTAAATTTTTCGTTGCATGGAGAATTATTTTTTTAAAAATTAAAACAAAGTTTGTCCAAAAGGGACCACTGTTTATTTTTCTTGCGTTCTTACACAATACACATTCTTGGCAACTGACCTTTCTCTATAGGCTACTTGTTGCCAGAAGAAGTTAAAAAATTTCCTTTTAAAAAACGCAAAATACGTTCAATTAAGATTACGAGTAATTTCTAAAAAAGAACTGGTGACATAGACTTGTTGCTTACATCCATCCATACTTGGGGACGTTTCTGTTTTTATCCACTGAGAAGAAGCGCTGGAAGATGTAGATTTTTAGAAAGGTGCCCCCTGGTAAATTTTTGTTTTTTTTTTACAGACTTTGTTTGGACAGACTTTTGGACAGACTTTGTTTTAATTTTTTTTAAATATAAATTTTTTATTTTAGGGTTAGTAGTTAAGTTTAACTTCGGTCAACTATAGATTTTCCATGTTAAGGTTAGTTGTTAGGCCTAACTTTAGTCAACTATAAATATTCAAGAAACGACATTTGGCACGACATGGCAATTTGTATGTAAATGGTGTTTATGTCATTGTATTTGGTCAGTGGAGGGAATAAAAAACTAGTTGATCACGTTTCGTATTTGCAGTTGGGTCAAACTTACTGAGAATTATACTTGTTATTATCATTTACAAGTTTCTAAAATAAAACTCAGCTTTAATCTCAAACTTGTTTTTACCATTTTATAACAATTAATAATAATATTTTAACTCTTTCCCAATCCACTATGTTTTCTGTTGCATCTGCTATAACATACATTGCTAGTGCTGTTACTGGCTGCTCGTTCTGAAAGTTACTTTTGTGCTTTTTTAGCCTTTCATTCAATGACCTCCTTGTGTCTGATGGTATAGCTCGTTTTGTCGCCTTTCATCTTGTATTGGTATTCTATAAACTCCTTGTACCAAGTTCCGGTCTATGTTTTGCTTGTCTGAACGCAGAATTTCATATATTGTTGAATTCCTGTTAAAAATTATCGGTTAATTAGAGACGAGCCGCCATCTTGGCTACCTAAGGAAACATTAACCAAATTATCTTTTTTTGTTGCTGCTCTTTTTTTCTTTGTAAATTTTGCTATGTGATAAACATGAAACTAAAAGATGGAGGTTACATGACGGTACTAAAATTAATAATATAAAAGTAATTTTTTAAACAAATTTTATAACAGATATTTCCACAGACTAAATGTTAAGATATATTAGCACTAAATTAAAATTGTGCTAATATATCTTAACATTTTTGCTATGAAAGTCACGCAACTCGTAGCTAGTGTTTTTATTATTGTCCTTACATATTATTTACAGAACTTTTATTCTTTCCACATTGCAGAATCTAAGAGTACCATTTAACAAAGGACATTGTCGATTTCGGCTAGGTCCTGTCTTTATCTCCCAGTCATTTCCATTGTAGGCTTAGCCGAACAATGACTGGTTTGGTAAAAAAAATTTTCTTATTGTTTAAAAATCATATGATTTGACGATAGTCTATCAATTTGTATTGCATGGCCATTTGAAGAGTAAAACAATGCATTCAGTAATACGCAAATACTGAAGGGTTCGGATTTAATTTTTCTGGAAAAGTGAGTGAATCTATTTTTTATAAAGACGTTCTATCAATACATATAAAATAAATTTGGCAAGTCTGTTCCCACAACTTTCTCTTACTCATAATTTACAAAGTTAGAATTATGTAGTGTCATCTATTAATCTATTATCAGATTTTATTAAAAAGTAATTTTTATATTATAAATTATTATAAATAGGCAAAAGTTATATTTTTAAGAATAGTGTTGACATTTTAAGTAATTTTAAATGCCAATATTGAGTAAAATTTTTATTAAATCTGATCCAATTCAAGATATGACCACTACTCCTTCAATCTAATTTTCATAGCTAAATGGCCGAGCAGTTCAGTTGGCAGTCCACCTCTTGGAGACCCGTGATCGTATCATGACAGTTCAAAAAACCCAAAAAATATTTTGGGGTGATCCGTTTGGACCCTGTTTCATATCATCTGGTGTCCCATGTTGGCTTGGTAAAACCCCACTTAGTGTCCAATGGGAGAAAAAAGTTAAAAAACAAACTCTATCTTCACTCCCCCTTGACTTATATCCTGCAAAATGTAATAGCATTGATGTTCTGCATATGCAAAATTTAAAAACTTTTGGTGCATGAAATCCTTAGATATAAAGCAAAATAAATGCACACGTACACAGAAATTTGTAAGGTTATTTTTTACGGTTTTGAGCTTATGGAGAGTCGAAACATCAAGAAATATGAAAAACTAGAATTAAAAATTTGACATTTGACCAATTATCGAACTTTATATTCTATATTAGCTGAAAAAGTTAAAATAGAGTAAACTAGCTTGTTACGCAAAGCTTCGCCATGGTTTATAAAGTAACCCTCACAGTAATTGTTACAGCCTGCGTGATTAATCGTAAATTTCAAAATTGTATGTGGTAAAACCCGTTTGATGAACATTATCAAAATGCCCATAAACTACGTGCTAAGTACGTCTTTGTAAATAGCAAGTTTATAGATAAATCATTAAAATTAGTTTGGTTTATTTGGTTATACGCGACATCTGGGCGAGTTTATATTATTAAGTTTTAATTCTTTTTACGATAGATGGCGCTACATGTAACTCCAGCAAATCCAATGTAGAAAAAACTTAAATGATAACAGAAATCCAATAAATATTTTAGGGCGGTGTTTACAACGTTATCTAAGTTAGTATTATGGTAACAAATCTGCAGGAGTTTCATGGCAATTGGTCAAATGGCCCAGGAGTGCATAATGAACAAACAAACTCATTTACCGATATACATTTATTTAATGTAGATTGTTTTCAAAATCTTTTAAAGTTTAAAAAAATTACCAATTAATTAATTTCATAAGTTTTCTCAAAGTTTTATCTTCTTTTATAAAACTTATAATAAAATCGTAATGAAGTCATATATATACGTAATAATATTTTACTAAGATATTAAAATTTATGTAACTTACATTATGAAACATATTACATAAATAAATAACAAAAATAAAATGAAAAATTTGCAATTCTTATATATTTGTATAGTAAATATGAGAATCGCTTATATGTAAAGCAATAGGATTTACAACTAAGTCATCAATAATTTGTGTACAAATGTGTGTGCACCACTACACATTTTAAAATCTTTTCTGCTTTATATTTTGTACCGATTTATTACTGCAAAATTATTACGTTTGGGTTTCTCCTATTCTGTCCATCTCACCAGTGGATAGTCGAGAAATTTTCTGAATTCTAGTAATTAGTCCAGGATGTAAATCTCACTAAGGTCCTGACAACATGTAATTAGTTATTCGAGTATTCTTTGCATGTCTAAATTCTAAATGAGGTCATTTTCCCATAAAAAGTCCTGGAAACTGCTCCCTTAGCAAATCTTCATAGTGTTGCCTATTATCCCATTAAACCATTACCTGAATTTCATTAATATTCTAAAAAGCTTTTTTCAAAGTGGCCCCACCAGGTTTTCAGTCTCTATATATATTTATATAAAAATTAGCTTCGAATAAATGTTGATAAAGACATTGTTTTCAGTTTTTGATTTTTTTTTTTCTAGCTGGGATATTAGGAGGACCTGTGTTTCATACATACTCCCATAATGGGAAAAAGTGGCTGATGAGAAATGGGTTAAATTTACATATGTACAGCCTTATACTTATTAACTTTACATAAATCTCTCTGAAGTAAGATATATTTATAGCCAATTCTTAAAATACATATAATAAATTTTACTCGATGTACAGTAAATTTTATATAATTAATAATACGAATGCATTTTTATGAGTATAATATCGATATATAAAACAATAATTCTATTTAAACGTAAAATCAATGGAACGAAACTCAATTTTAATTTCAAATATCTACATTTTGAATAACATATTCTTATTCTAGTCAAATATGTTAAACGTATCACAAGCATTACATGAGCTATACATGAATAACAGTACCTGTGTGTACAATTGAAATTGGAAACTCGCAAGGTTAGGAATACTAAATGAATTGTTCTCATTATTGTAGTTTATGTAATGGTACACTACAACCCAACAACCACAAATTATTACAAAATATCCAGTAATTTTGTTGTTAAAGATGTCTTCTGAACAGCAAAAGGAAGTGTGTTTGAACTGCTTGATAAAACCAGTTTCAAATCTCGCTTTAATTTTTGGTTTGAACTTTCTTTTACCTTGTACCTGTCAACTTACAAAACCCCGCACATATATGCAGAAGGTACTAATAAATTGCTATGTCATAACTGTGGAGGTGATTTTATGGTTATATTTTATTGTAAAATTTTGGCAGCTAATTCCGGGATTCGACAAAATTGCTCCTTGTGTCGGGCCCTATTCTTTAACCATGAGTGGAGTTCTATTAATTAAACTGGCGTACATGTTTATGGCATTTTCAGCTGCTTCGATATTTACATTTATCAAACGTAATAAGATTAATTCTAATATGAAATTGAAGCATACAGTTTTCCGAAGTAAAGAAACGTACGACACAATTGACAACTTATGCCTTTTCACTTTAATACTTGTAATTATTTTCCAATGTTCTTTTTCACTATTCAATTCACTTACTTTATTCCCTATTTGGCACAAGTCGAAAAGCTTCGAAGGAGAGGAATTCTTTTGCTCTATAACGTTTGGATTTTTCACAACTATTGGGTTTGGAGAAAGTATTTTTCTTTGTTTTATGGCTACAATAATAGGGTATGGTTGCGTAAAAGAACTCGAACAATTGTCTGCAGATTTAATGTCACTCCGACGTCACGATTCAAATCTACGATGCAAAGTGCAACAATTCATGGTGCGTCACGAAGAAATATGGCAAATTATATCGCAAGTGAATAATAAAATCAATTACATTTTTGTTCTATTTTATATTTGTCTCACTCTTGCAACAAGTTTGTTTTATTACATGTATCTATTTCTAAAATTAAATGAAGTAATCAAGTACATAGCATTTTATTACGCTATCTTGTTGACTGTTGTATGCATTCTTTATGGATTTTTTGTCTGTTGCTTCGCCTTTATGGTATTTGTTAATTGAAAATAATATTTTTGTAATTTTGCTTACTTTTATTGACTTATTACTTACCAAATTATTTACTTACAACATTTGCAGATGGAGAACACCTTTCAAGATATTCGATGTATCGCGGTTTGCAATCTACCTGTGGAATTCAAGATAAAGGTACATCATGCAAATATACTTTTCACTTTAAATTTTAACTTTCACATGTACTATTTAAAATGAATGCCAACCCTTTAACTGCCGAGCACTTTATTTGGGCACTTTGCACTTAAAATTTTGAATATGCGAAACAACAAACTAATATTATTTAAATTATATTTATTTTAACTGAGCAATTAAGGCTCTCAGAACCTTTTTTTGTTATGCATGAGATCTCCAGAAAATAACGTTAAAAATGTAATGCTTTCTCTACAGAAAAATTTTTAAATTTTTTTCATTGAAAAATTTATTACCGTTTTCAAGAATTTTAGATAGATAAAACCAATTTTTTGCATTAGAATTCTATTTAATTCTTCCATTAACGTAATGTTCAGAATTTTAAAAATTAACGACTAATCACTGGAGTTTTCAGGGGTGTTTTACGAGTCTAACACCTAAATAAGGACCACTTTACCATAGAGTGTCTTCGGGACAGACATTTTCCTTTACAGTTTGCTTGTGGCTTCGTTTAGTTTGGTTCGATATTATATTTCGTCTATTGCCCGTTATTATCAAAACTTCTTAAATTTTTTTTTAAATTACATAATTCATCACTAAGTAACTCATTGGTCTCTAAACGTGTAGATTTGGACCCACAGGGTCTGATTTAACACGATTCCCAATAATATCCCTTCTTATGTGTACTACATAACAGCCGGGAAAAAAATCTATATTAAATTCACAATAAAATTTAGTAACAGGGTTATATAGTTTAAAATCTGATCGACTTCTGAATCCATATGTAAGTAAAATTTTAACATGAACACGTTAAATTAACATTCCTAGCTATTACAAAAGTGTTCAGTATAATATATATCAAATAAAATTATTTATTGATTGTTGGGGTTCTCAAATAGCAAATTTTGCTTAGTTACCGAAATTTCCATAATTAAAACCCGTGTTTTAACAGCAATGTCAAGAAGATTATTGCTCACATTGTTGGAACCGTGGCTACAGAATTCATTTCTAATTGTGGGTGCTATGAGTGCATTTTTTATACTTATTGTGAATTCGGAAGCGTCGCAATGGGGCAATGGATTGATGTTACGCGGGATCTGACGTATTCAAATAAACTACCGGTTAATGTTACTTATAGTTCCAAGATGGTGGCTCGTCTCCGATTCCAGCAAATAGAAGAAGGGAAACAGTGGGGACGCACGTTCTAACCTAACCTAACCTATTCTAATAAATTACCATAATTATTACCAACAAAATTATTAGAATAAGTTAGGTTAGGTTAGAACGTGCGTCCCCACTGTTTCCTTGCTGGAATTAAACGAGCCGCCATCTTGGAACCATAAGTAACATTAACCAAACTACCTCCTGGAATTCTTAGAATGCTCCTCTAAATTCGATCCTGTATCTCCCATAGTTTACGTCTAACCGCAAAAATTTAATGTTTTTTGAATCATTAATTATACATTTTTCTTATAGTGTCTGAACTTTATGAAGAGATTTGGGAAAGTGGCATTGAGACTCTCAATGGGTGGTTTTTTCGTTATCACCAAGAGATTTCCTTTTAGGGTGAGTTTTAAAACGTTTTTTCAAATACAACTTTTAACGTTTTAATAAATTAAACAAGTATAAAGTACATTTCAATTTTTTTCAGCTGGCCAAAACATTGCATTCTATATTCTCCGGACTGTTAAAATTAAGAGAAGTATCGTATAAGACAGGAGAATGTCAAGAAAATTTAATTTTGAACAGAACGAACTTCCACATTGATTAAAACCATTTGTAAAATATGGTTTAGGTTTAATAGAATATAACAAAAATATATGGGCGATCTGCCAAAGAAGAATACCTCCCAATAGGACTTTCATGATAAACTGGTTCATATTTCTGTCCAACAGCAGTTAGACACGTGAAGGACCCGAAATACTCTGCCCTTCCAACTCGTTGGTGAGGCGTGAACCCGCGATTAATTACCGGTTTTCAGTAGTTTCTGGGCGAACAGTTACTAATAGGCTACTTTTCGAAATTCTATATTTCTTACTTATTGCTGATCAAGGTTTATGTATTTTTTGTATTTTTTCTCTATCCTTGCGACATCTGGGCATTAAGAAGGCATTTTAATCATATTTTTATTCAATTGGCTAGACTTACAATTTGGGCAGGTGTGGACTGATGTATAGGATTCGACATATCCCCAGATCGTTGTGAAAAATTATTGGGGCGTTTGATATTGGATCCTCCAGAGCAATAAGCTGAGCCTTATAAGTTATATCTGGACTTATAAGTTATTGACAGTTAATATTTATGTAATAGAAACCGTTACTTTCAGTTGCCTATTATTCTTAAAAAAAGGAAGAATCCTGATAAATTGTTAATACAAATAATTTATGGTTAGGAAAATTTTTCCATGACTAATTTGTAAGTTTTAACATCGCTTGTCGTGAAATATAATCATAGATATGCACTATTTAGAAATGAAAATACGTTGTAAAAAATAATTCTTTAAATGAAAGTTATAAAAAAAACATAAGAAAAGCCTGGAAAATTCTCTCTGGCAAGCCCTTTGATCAGATGTGAACCCGCTCCCAACTATCTATATTCATTAGTTTTATCCACAAGGCACTGGTGCACCTTCATAGATGTGCTTAAACAAACCTATATGCTATAGGCTATTCACGTAGACGTCGTAACACGATAAGCATTTTTGTATCTAAAAATGTTTAAACATTGAAAAGATAGAGAAGGCTACGCATTTATCAGTTCCATTATAATCTTTCTAGCAGATGAGCCCGGCATTGCTCGGGCAAAAAGTAACGATAGCAAAGATTAACCCTCTCTCTTGCGGGGGAAATTTCGAAAAATCCCTTCTTAGTGTACATACTCATGACGTACCCTAACTGTATACCAAATTTCAAGTTTCAACTTCTAACTATTTAGACTCTAAGCTTATTATTATTATTATTATTATTATTATTATTATTATTATATACGTTAAGCGGTTCATATCTGCAATATGTAAAAATCATTATTAACAATAATTTTATTGTTATCACCTTTGAACTTCTGCACATTGTTAGGTTATCTTTTTGCAGAGGAGTGCTGTCTAGATTTCAAAATTTGTACAAGTCATACAAGTCTCAATAGACACTTAAATTATAATAATTTTCTTTAAAAATATTAATTCGACGATGTTTCTGTATTTATTGTGTACATGATAACGTAAAATAATTGCATAATAAATTTAATAATGTTATCAACAAGACAATCATTGAAGTATATCATTTGCAAATTGTATCTATTAATAAATTTGCTATACTCTAAAAATTTTTCGGGCTAATATTGTGATCTGTATAAGTAATTAAAATAGAAAACACTACAGCATAGAAAGCAATATTAATTTATAATCACCTTTAAATTCAAGTAAATGAGTACGTTTGCTATCATTACACTTTGATGTGGTTATTTCTGCGATGCTTAATTAGAGAAGCAAACAATTTAGACTTTGATAGTTGATTTGCATTTAAAAAATTAAGTGCCAATAAATAAATATTTAAAAACTTCATTTTCTGTTTGTTTTACAGTTTAAATATATACACCAAGGAAACTTATGAATAGAAACGTATAAGAAATAAAAGAAGCATCAATATAAGAATAAAATCATTGTTAATTATTTCTTACGCTTTTTCTCCATCTATATGTTAATCTAAATCGGTTATTATAATCATTAAATACAAATTAATCACACACCATAAAAACTTTATTAACTGCTTCAAATCCCGGTATGCAGTTCAGCCTTAGCCTTTATCAGCCGGTCTGAGATCCTTTTCTTTAAGAACTTGACAATAGATATACTGACACTTATTATACAGTTCACTCTTTACTTTAAACGGTTTTACCTACAATCAATATTTACAAGTACATGAAAATATCGGTAAAATTCCATTGTATAAGAAATTTCAGCTTCTTTTCTTATCTTTTTCAATCATTTTGTACATCCATTTTCCGTAGTTCCTACTTTTCATTCACTTTTTCACATAAACACTTTTCCAATTTAGTTCTTTTCACATTCTATCGGCGGATTATTTCCTACTTTAAATACAGTAAAGTTTCTGTAATCCGACATATTTCGGACCGGTGAATGTCGAATTACTGGAGTTTTCATAAGAGAAGGTCGAGTAGTACCGGACGGCGGCTAGTATCGGACAAACGTTGTTTCTAACATTTCTTGTAGGTGGCAGGACCGGTCAAGACACCAGCGTGTTGGGAGAAGAAAGAAAGTTCGGATGCCGCCATATTTGGTCAGTCTGGTAGTGCTGTTGACACGTGGAAGAAAATTTCGTTGTTTTAGTGAACGAAGATAATTTCTGGTTATCATAGCTTGCCTAAAAATGAGTATAAGTTGTTTTTTTGTTCATTGTTGACAACAACATTTATTGTCTTTTAAGTTGTAGGCCGTAAAACTTCTTAAGCTTACTAATACATATCTGGTAACCGATAAAATATCGGTTACCAGGTTTTGTTCCATGATGTTTCGGGTTGTATCGGACAGAAGTGTTACGGGTTGTATCGGAATCAGTTTAAGGTTGACAAGAATTATATTCTCATGGAATATTTTTGTTTTGCAGGACAGTATGGGTAAACTACGGCAGAGGTGAGAGGGAAAGAATATAAAAGAAGCTGTAGAAAAAGTTAGAAAGAAAGAAATGACAATTAGGGAAGCGAGTGAAAAATATTTTATTCCCAAAAGCACACTAGGAGATAAAATTAAAGGTTTAGCGGAAGATAAAGAAGTAGAAATGTTAAGATTTTTTCCATGAACATTCAATGATGAACAAGAAATGGTGTTATACAATCATATTAAGAACTTGGATAGCCATCTCATGCCCCTAAGTAAGGAGGAGTTTCTGAAACACGTCTATCAATATGCAGAGAATTTGAAAATAAAGCCGGGAAACACTTCTATTATAATTTTATGAAAAGATATAACGACCTGCGATTAAGGAGTGTTAAATCTACAAGCTTCCACGTGTCTAACAATTTAGATAGAAAAGTTTGAAATTGATGAACAATTACGCAGGTATGACTTGTATTATTGTCTTTATTTTACATTTATGTCTATTAGAACAGCTTATTAACGAGGGGATTATCGGCTTGGCCGAAACAAAACTGGTATTTGTTCAATAGAAAAAAGACTTTACAATAAGGCTTGAAACCACTCTAAAATATTGATTTCATCTCTATTACTATATCGATTAAATTAGTGCTACATCAGTCTTCCTGCAAGGTTTATAAACACAGCGTTTGGACACAATACGGTGATGTATTGCGGCAATCGCCATATTGATTCCATTGTGGTAGTATATACGGTGTTTGTAGAGCGAATTTGGCGCTATTTTTCGATCTCAATTAACTGCATTTCTTGTTACCTATTTTTGTTTTAAATGGTTTGGTGTTTTAAGTATCGAATTGTAGAATTTCGGCAACAAAAGGCCTTAGATTTTCAGATTTTGCCTTAACAAAAACCTGGAGGTTCTAACAAAACCATTACATTTCGTTACATATATATTTATATAATTAATCACGAAACTTATTGATTCAATAAAACATCACATATAATTCAGCAAAAATTATCTAGAGTAAAAGAATGTTTACTCTAGATAATACTGTAGAAAATATTAAAAAATGTTTTCAGTTTATATTCATAGCATACGTGACAAACATAAATCTTAGTTATAGCTTGTGCCAAAGATATTAAGTTACACCCACGTTACATTCCAAAACTGATCTTCATTTTTGTTTCATGCCGATTTTAAAAAGCCTTCTTAAAACTAATATAATTATAATCTGAAATATGCAGTTACGAATATTTTACAAAATTCTTTTGCTATATTTAGAAATAAAACACTAAGTAACTAAAAGAATTTTAACATATTTGCATACCTTAAAGGAAGAATGTTAAGCACTTAGCTGATTAATTACAAGCTTATACAACAAAACGCAATGATTAATAGAGTCGATTCTTGTTAATCATCTTATATATATCACAATGGAATTATTATTACATACATTTTTTTGTTATTTATGAACATAATGTAAACTAAACTGCATTCTGGATACTATATAACATATAAATTAATATTATTATTATAAAATTAATATATTAATATTTAATTAATATAATTATAATTTAATTTATAATATTTATAATTTATATTAAAATAATATAATTATAATTTTTAATATACAGTTATGAATATTTTAGAAAATTCCTTTTCTATGTTTAGAAATAAAACACTAAGTAACTGGCCGCATTTTAATAGATTTGCATACATTAAAGGAAGAATGTTAAGCACTTAGCTGATTTATTATAAGTTTCACAACAAAAACACAATGCTTAATGGAAACAATTCCCGTTAATCATCTAAACTATGTCATAGTAAAGTTACTATTACATATATTTTTTGTTATTCATGAACATAATGCAAACTAAAGTGCATTTTGAACACTATATAACATCCATTAGCAATAATCAATATATAACATGTTCTTCACTTTTATAAGTAACTACTAAAATAATTCTATAGTAATAACGAAATAAAATATAAGATAAGTTATACAGTATTAACCTATACGGATTAAAACATTACAATAAAAGATTCCGTGCAGACTGCATAGGTGAAGTAACACTGGAGTATCTGCAGGTAAAACGTTTAAGATTTTTTTAAATTATACAGATTTAAAATACTCTCTAATCTTACGACTCCGAAAACTACTTCCAAACTATGGAGAACTTATTCCTGAACAAGTTATTCGTATTAAAATTCAGAAAATATAAAATATAAATCAATAAATATAGAAAGTTAAAATGCGAATGCGGAATGTTTTCTTATAAGCTACGTAAGTACAATTAAATTTTCTTATAATTTAAAAACCATTTATTGCAGAAATGCATTATACATCACACATAATAAATAAAAATGGCAGACTTCAGAGAAAACAAGAAAACATTAATTATAAAATAAAAGTATTCATATCGCAAACAATACATGATATTGTGAGACAAGGCATTACAAAATGTCGCTATGGGAGTCGTCGTAGAGCGGCATTCTTTTGCCTATAAATTCCTCTCCTTTTTTAAAACGAAACACCATTGTCAATATCATTTTTCATATACTTAAATGTAATCAACTATAAAATATACTTTAATTTAAATTAATGCCTTAAGTAAAATAAACAAAAAGCTGCAATTTTTGCTTCTAATAGATAAAATTTCGTTTGGGATTTTTATGACAGTAAATATTCTTGATTGTGATTACGCTTTACAATTTCGAGTGAGTCTATAAGAATTTACTGTTTTATTTACTTTTTGTTTAACTTAAATTCAGGTTTAAACAAGGCTTTTGCAGAAGCCAAAGGTATTTCATATACACATAAATTATGCTTTATTAAAAATTTTATTAAAATTCATTTTTAACGTGAATTCTTATAATAAACAAAATATAGATTCATTACCACATAAGACTGAACATCAATCTTTGGTATTTTTTCTTACAGTGCAGTAAGAATTTAATGCTGGAACGAATTGAGTTGAAGAATGGCTTACAACGAAGATTCTATGACAAATGACTACCAGTCTGTGGGATAAAGTAAGATAAAATTACAGTTATTAGACATAATATAGTACGTTTTATCTTGAAATAAAAAGATATATATAAGTTGTACATACGCGAATATACTGATTTATTTAATGCACTATGAAATAAGAATAGAACTTATTTGCAACTATCTCCGTTAACAATGTTAGGTGAATTAATAAAACCGAAATTCTTTAAAACAATTCGGTGTTAAGCAGCTGAATAACATCTCAAGTGACTGGAGTAGTTGAAAAAGCACCGTTTGGCAAAAATCTGTAAACTTTATATAAAACTTGTGGCGTAATTTCGCAGTTTCTTCTAACTGTACGTTATGAGCAGAAATTTTTAAGAGAATTTCATTAATTGCTGATCACAGAAAAACAATCTCTAATCTAAATCAGTGAAGATGTCGTTTCGACAACCAAAAGGTATTTGTTTGAATTGTTTAATGAAGCCTTTTTCAAATCTTGTCTTAATTTATGGATTCGAGTTTCACATCGGTTGTAATTGTGAGCCCAAGAAACTTCCAACGCACGTGCAGAAGTCGTTGATAAAGTACCATTTCCGAATTATGGAATTTTTTATATGGCTACATTTCATAGTTAAATTATGGCAAGTAATTCCAGTGCTAAATACATTTGCTTTTTGCTCCGGTCCGTATTCTTTAGCAAAGAGTGAAATTACATTATCCAAATTGGTATATGCATCTTTATTATTCTCCGCTGCTTCGATATTTACGTTCAGTAAAAAGAACAAGCTATTTCTTAACATCAAACTAAGGTATCAATTTTTTCAAAGTAAAAAAGCGTACGAAACAATTAACAAAACGTCTCTGCTAATGTCCGTATTGGCCGTAACATCTCAGTGTTGTGTAGCAATATTCAGCATGTATCTATTTCCTATTTGGCAAAACAACAAAAGTTTCGAAGGCGAGGAGTTCTTCTGTCTTTGGCAGTTTAGTTTGGGCTCTAACGTCGTTTTTGGAGAAATTCTTTATATCTTTTCGATCGGGATCATGTGTAGCTTAATTTCGATAAAAGAGTTCGACCAATTGTCTGCAGAACTAACATTAATTCGAGATAACGATTTGAATCTTCGATGGAAAGTGGAACAGTTCATGCTACATTACGAAGAATTGTGGAGATTTGTAGCTCAAATTAATAATAAAGTTCATTACCTCGTCGTTACAGTGTACGTCTGGGTCATATTTGCAACGAGTTTTTTCTATTACACCTATCTGTTTCTGGAAACGAATGAAGTAATCAGATCTATAGCATTATCTTTCGCTGTAGTGTTGAGTATAACTTTTATCTTGTATGGAGCAATTGTCTGCTGCATGGCATTTATGGTAAGCAAAAAAATAGATTTATATACTGTAATTTATTATTATTTAAAATAATAATTATTTTTATTTTTTAGATAGAAAATACCTTTCAAGATATTCGACATATCGCTGTTAGTAATGAATCTCTTAAATTTAAGCTAAAGGTATATTATGTAAACATATTTTTTTGTTTGAATTGAATATTTAGTAAAAACTTTTGTCTGGTTTCGAATAATTGTATGTTTTCAGAATATTACGAAATTAATTCTAATGAAGAATTAACAAAATTTTAGAAGCCTTTACTTACAGGCTATTATCGAAGAGTGCTGTATTAATCTCCGTATAAGTCGATATCTAGTGGAGGTGCCAGAACATGTAATTTACATAAGAGTGAAATAACCCAAATTATTGTAAAATTTATGTAAAACTTATTTCATGTATTTGTTATGGCGTCTGACTGAAATTGAAAGAAGTGACTGCGCAAATACTTTTACTTCAGATGTTAGATATTTCTTTAAAAAATTCCAATTGCTCAAAATAATAGTCAAAACTTGATATGCCATATTAAGCTCCTCTAACTCGTTGTTTAACTTCGTATAACGGTTTAATATCGTATAAAACACAACATTTATTCTTTCGTATTTATAAGCTAATGCAAAATTTTAAAAAAAGACAAAGCTAAAGCAAAGTAAATTAATTGAAATTATTTATTTTATCACGTACTTCTACGGAATCACTCCTTTATACAACTCCTACATGCAGAGCTGGCAAACATGCAACCAGTTTCTAATTAAGTTATCCATGTGTTGTGTATATATGCTTTGCGTAAAGATTTCTTTTGAGTCAAGCTTAGTTATGAGTTCAAACTTGTCGTTAGCAATTGAAAAAAGACTTTTTCAATGTTTACAAAAGAACAATACTTTAAAAACCCACGTACGAAAAATGTTTCTAACACTTAAGGACATTCTAGTTTCTTATAAAAGTCCTTTCAGGTGTCAACAATCTCATGGCAGATTCCGCAAGCGTTGCCGTGAATTCGTCAAACCAATTAAGAAGTAATAAAACAATGAAATAAAAAACACATCAGACTGCTTACTTGTCAAGAAGCGTCGGAATGGAAGACTTTGTATTTTAATTATTAAAAATTCTGAATTGACCTTGTCACGACAATACTTTAATTAAAATTCAAAAGTTTTTTTCCAAAGGAAACGTTTGAACTTACCCTTGTTTAAGAAAAGTTTTACTAATAGTACGTGCGAGTATTTACAGAAAGCCAACTGCAGTAAATACGACTGAATATTCTTTTCTACGATATAGATGATATGTACTCAATTGTATATTCTAGCTACAAAGTTAATTTAATCATCAGCTAATAAAACCAAAATTAATACAATGCTTAGCAACTCACAAATTATCATTTGTCAAATATTATTTACAGATTCTAAATTTTATGAAGAGATTTGCAAGAGTGGGATTGAGACTGTCAATAGGTGGATATATTGTCATCACGAAGAGATTTCCAATTAGGGTGAGGTTTTCCACACATTTCATATGTTAAATATCAATTGTACTCACTCCTTGGAGTTTTTAATATTTCAATTACGTATTTACTTATTTACACTTTTTACAGTTGGCGAAATCCTTGCATTCTGTATTCTCTGGTTTGTTAAAGTTGAGAGATGTGTCCTACCAAAGAGGAGCATGCGAAGAAATTACAAGTTTTAATGGAACCAATTATTACGACAATTGAAAGAATGTGGTAATGATATAACTGACGGTACAATATGTGAATATACGTGCAATATTTTAATCAGTCAAAGGTTACATCTGCAGTACAGTATATGCTAGACAATATTTCTGTATAGCAAATTATAATTTTGATTATCGAGTCACGTTCAAAATGTCAGACAAACGCATTTGTCATAAAAACGAACATCTGCTTCTGCTGTTGATGATGAGTAATAGAATACTTTATTAAAGCGTATGTTATATGTTTAATTAAGAATGCTCGTAATTAATCATATATGTGCGTATGTAATGTGTGATGTTAAATACACAACTGCAATTGTATATTGTTTATGCAAGGCCTTCATGTAGAGTGAATAAAAACACTGAACCTTCGTAGTTTGTAGTGGATTCGGGTCTGACCAACAAGCTAGCTGTGTGCAGTTTTCCAGAGTTACTTTACGTGTTTAATACCCAAATATAAACCAAGATTTCCGTTGAATATCCACGCGAACTTCTTGTGTTACCGTATCCCGCCAACCCAACTCATTTATGTACGTTTACACTGATAAAAAATGTAAACTTCAACATAGTACATGTACAGTAGAGAGTCGTTAATCGGAACGCCGGTAATCGGAATCGCCGGTAATCGGCACGATTTTCAGTCGGACTGTGTTGTGCTGAATCGAACGTTTTTGATACTAAATTTACTTCTAAAGTATAATTTTCATGTTTTTATATTCTTCAATATATTTATTTTGTTTGTACAAAATGCAGAAATAATTTTTAACGATACGATAGCCTCGATTATTATTATAAAAATTTTCGTTAGGCTTAAAATCGACGAAAATTCAACACGAAGCGACACGCAATGGAGAAAAATTCAACACGAAGCGACATGCAACGGAGAAAAATTTGAACATCGGACAGGTTAATATATTTTTTCGTATATAATTGGTAATCGGAACAAAATGACTAATCTGAACCACTTTAGTCCCTAATTGATTCCGATTACCGACTCTCTACTGTATTTTGATTAAATGTGAAGTATTTAATTGAAATGTATGTATTTTGCTTGATCTCTGTTTATAATAAAATAAAACACAATTTAATTATTGGGTGGGTTTTAAATATTAAGTTATCTTAAGTGAAAAATTCTAAACATTCAGTTACTATTGATAGCGAACATTAATTTCACTTAAATTTAAATATAGATGTTACAAAAGCAAGAAGGAAGAGTTCAAGCGTGAATTCTTCATAAGTACAGAAGAAAACTAAATTATAACAAATTCAGTCTGGAAATACTTCATTTTGGAGTTCACTAAGGTAACACACTTAGCATTAACTGTTAGCATTAAAAGAGAAATTTATTTGTTTGTATGAAGAAACATCATTCCGATTTGCATTTAGGTACAGTAAAACCTCAGTAAATAGTGTTTCAACGTCGAAACTAAGTAGTTCCATGCCCATGTCGTTATATATTTTTTCTTCTCTATATGTGAGGGATTAATTTCTGGGAGTTTTGCCAGTTATGTTTGAAACACCATGTATAAATAATTTATTTATATGTGAATTTCGGTGCCGCCTGTCGCTATCAAACATATTTCTCCGTTCAAACCATTTGCAACATATTACATGAAGTTGCTGTTCGCACGGCAACTAACAACGGTGGTACCATTAACTGCACGACACTCGTCTGTATGCTTAGCGTCGCGTCATCGCCATCTCAAATGGACAATACCCGATGCCATCGGTGGTCCAGTTGAGGTGACGATTAATCTTCTTTCTGTGTACAAAGGAATTATGGCGTGGTCTGATGTGGCGGTATCCCGTAGAACGTTACGTACCACCTCGTTTGGCCGAGCGTCACACCGGCCCCACACTTGGCGTCATGGTTTGGGGAAGCATCGTGTTCGATTAGATGACAGCCCCGTGCACATTTCCGGTACTCCGACAGCAGACCAGTACGTCACTCACAAGAATTGCAGGGCCACTGGTGCAGGCTGCACCCGACCTGGGTATTCCAGCAAGACAAAACCCGACTCACATCGCACGGTGAACTCTCCCAAACAGAATTTTCATCCTCCCCTGGACGGCAGACTCGGCTAATCTCTCACTTTTCGAACACTTGTGGCCCCTTATACTACATGACCTGCCCCGAGTATTACCGCCACATACCATAGACGTCGTGCGCGCCGCAGTAAATGCAGGTGGCAAGGGATACCTCGGGCAAACATTACTGACTTGAGAGTATTCTTTGCCATGTAGTGGCCAGTATAGCTGCCTGTGTGAACTACATTCTCATTTGAATAAACAGGTGTCTGTTGAATTTTTTTGTTTGTTCTAAATGAATGAATGAATACTTTATTTGACAATAATTAAATACATCAAAGGGGTGAAAAAACAGAGAATTCTCTTACTCAAACCATTTAGTTTCATTAACCTCTTATTAAATTTAAACAAATTACAACAGTTTGAGTTTGGGTTATCGTACAACATTCTTACGTACCCGCCGTACATTTCCACAGTCACGAAACATATAAAAACACCATTCACTATACCTACATGGTTGATTACAGATTGCACACACAGGAACGTCTCTCCTTGATATAACACAATTTAGCCTAAGTCTCGCTACTTGTTTCTTCACTACAATATAGTATCTATTATCCTTTAGATAACCTGTCATGTCAAAATTGGGTTTTACAATACTGTAATATCTTAATCCAGAATTGTGTAACACTTTCCTCATCTCCTGTAATTCTAATTCTACGCATCTCAGTACTGTGGTCAGAATTCGCTTTTTCCATCCGTCAGTCTGTTTCCCGCTAACCATCTCACGAATCCAAGCTGCTTCAACCAATTTTTAAAGTCCAACCATCACGAGCTGCTTTGCGCGTTCGTCCACATTCTTACCATACTAATTCTAGGTAGCCTAACTGCAGGTAATTACAGTATTCTTACGTAATATTTTAAAACAGCTTGTATAAAAGATATTTTTAGCGGTACCCGTATGATTTCGCATAAAACAGCAACATTCCATGCATGAAATCTCAATCCCAGCATTTTCTTCAAAAAATCTCTATGAATTAGCTCAAAAATATTGACATTTCCCAGACCCCAAACCTGAGCTCCATAAGAGAAAACATATTTAACCGTTGAATTAAATAATGTGAATTGTAGGGAACATGAGGAGAACACTGAGATATTAAATACAGTATTTTGCATAACTTCACCGAAGCACCTTTGGCTTTTCTCGCAGTAATCTCAAAGTGGTCATTCATATTAAGGTTTTATTTAAACTAAATACCCAAATACTTATATTTTCAACTGTTTCAATTTCTTATTTATCCAAAAAACATTTAAATTTACTTGATCTTCTATTTCCATTTTGAAAGACCACTATCTTAGTTTATTTTTATATTAATTTGCAAGTCCATATGATTTGAAAAAATGAGCAAACCGTCAATTGCCAACTGTAATTCTACCGTGATATCAGCCACTGTTACTATATCATCAGCATACAGAAAACCTTAATATATCTATTGTTTTCTATCCATAAACCAATACAATTTTGAATTTCATTCAGCCTTCGTTACCAAATCACCAGTATATAATAAAAACAGTAATGGACTCAATGGGCTCCGTGCCGAACTCCTTTATTACAGTAAAAAGATTCCGAAGAATCTGTAAGATATTTAGATATGAATATCTCTCTTGAAGAATTAGCACTTGTTTTAAGTGAGGGAAGATCTGCTAAAGCAGCTGGCCCGGGTGGCATTCCGATGGAATGTTGGAAGATGACAGGTGAGTAACTGTGGCAGAAATTGTTAAACTTTTTCAATGAAGTTTTAGTATTTGGAATTTATTTGGACAGATAGATAATAGCACCAATATTTCCTATTTTTATATCAGAAGATATACATAATAAAAGTAATTATAGAGGAATACTGTCAGTAAGATGTTCTCTATGATTCTGTGCAATACGTTGGTATTTTGGACAGAGAGTGAGAAAATTTTGCCAGAGATGCAAGCGGGTTTCCGCAATGGATATTCTACAGCGGACTACATATTTCTTCTGTGGAACTTGTTAAGAGAGAGGTTGGTTAAAAAACGAAGAGAAGGATGTACTTTTTTGTGGACTATAGAGCTGCATTTTGATTCAGCGAATCATTTGAAACCATGGAGAAGGCTTTCTGAGTTAACTATAAGTTACAAAGTGATTAATCTATTAAGATACATGTATACAAATACGTCAGCTTTTATGTCTATTAATTGAACTTCCTGCTTGTTTGTTCTTTTAATCATTTGTTTACCTATATCACCTCTACCAGTCCTGCAACACGCTTGTAGCTGTGCGCATTTATTCGTGGTGTTCACTTTCGAGGAGCATAAACGTGGGTGCTGATTATTATAAACACTATCAAATTAGCCGATACTAGAAAACACCATCTGATTGATATCAATATGAAATGAAAGTAATTACACCACGATTAGTAGAAATTCTAGTTACAATCGAATCATGTCATTTAAAAACATTTAATAATAGATGACATATTTTAATATAAATTTATTAATAAACGTAAAAGTTTATTAACTAATATTAATTATTCGATTAATTTATTAAACGTTATTTTACTGCTATTTCTTGGCAATATTTCATTTAGTGATGTCCATTAGCATGTTTTTCCTTCAATCAGAATCTTAAAGAAATATTCAAAACATAAAGTAACTAAACTTTCGTGGTCTAATTTTACGTTACTTTTGCTTGGAATTGCCTTTTCAAAATGTAGATCATAGATTTCCAAAGTAATTCATTCTGCGAATCCCTTAAACCAATTGATGAATCTTATAAGGATTGTCTGTGCCCCCTTCATTTCGTAGGTAATAAGTATTACGTTAATTGTCTGCCATAATATTTTGAATACGTATAGAAACGTAATTAAATGGGAAGTAAACTATTAAAAGTAAGTGATCATTAAACAAAGTCGTAACCTAAGTCTGCCTTAAGAACACTTGTTCCATCATCACGGAAAT
>NW_027122706.1:9433450-9590695 GCF_030686945.1 Centruroides vittatus | reverse complement strand
CTGTTCTTGGTTCACAGGTCGGTTAAGACCTGCCCACTGTCAAGGATGGCTTGTCCAGTCTGGAACTAAGTAATTGTCAGGTCGAGTGGAAGGAGGAAAGAGTGGGATCGTTGATAAGACAGAGGCGAGATTCGAATAAATGATACCAAATACAAGAATAAACAGAATTTATTCACGAAACAATAACGAACAGTTACACCGAATAACATTGACAGAAAACTTACGTACTAACATAGGAAAGTTCGAACCCGAGAGAGAGTTTACAAATAAATGGCCGTCATACCTCAAGTAACAAGTATCGGCGTCAGATGGCACAGTCAATACACAATCCGTAGTGGCAGAGCGGCTTCGGCCGTCCGTTTTCGGCTTCGAGTCCGGTCGGACGAGGGAACTACGAATGACGACGACGCTACGAGGGAGCTACGAATGACGACGACGCTACGAGGGAGCTACGAATGACGACGACGCTACGAGGGAGCTACGAATGACGACCCCTTGGTTCTTGTTCCCCTCCTTTTTATTTCGTCCCCTCGTTAATTTTCTCGCCAATAAGCGAATTTTGTCTTTAGTTCCGAGTGTGACTCAGATTCGCGTTTCGAGGGGAGGGGGAGGTACAGTCATTCCCCTAAGACGGGTCAGTTTTTGGTTTGGCCTTTGGTTATTGATGTCAAGATAATGACTAATTTAAATCTGTAATTTGTCGGTCAATTCGAACTCTCACATCACTGCAGGCTTTCTAAAATCGTAGTTGTCCTAAAAGGGCAAGTTCGATTTTTTTTTTTTTGGAGAGGTTTTCTCTCTTTAAGTACTTGCAGAAGGCGGTGGGAATTTATTTAAATATCGTAGTGTTAGCGTTTGGGTATTCTATGATACAGAAGTTATTTATTTGTTCTAGTTTCTAGTTTAGTACGACGTAAAATAGGATTTCCGGGGTTCGGAAGTCGGTCGTGCGGAAGTGGATGTCCGGTGACGTCAGTAGGTACTTGATTGGTTGACCCCGTTAGGGTGAGGTCGAGGGTGCAGTTCAAAGTTCGAATTGTTGGTTGTAAGTTGGTAGGCTGAATGTTCTTTGTTCGGGTGCGTATTGTCTTGATCGATGAGGTGTTATTTCGGAATTAAGGATGCAGGCGATTATTTCTTACTGTGAGATTATCCGTAGGTGAGTACATAACAGTTTCCTTTTCGTGTCTTGATAAATCTCGGAGTCGGTGAGTGGAGAGTCAAAGTAGCTGAAGACTTGTAGACTTTCGGTTGAGTCGTCTTTAGTCGGCCATTCTTCGGAGGCTGTTCTTATGAGTACAAAAGTAATATTAAATTAGAGTATCGAGATTAAAGTTTTGTCCCTCGGGTACGTTGGAGGTATGGATGGGTTTACAAGTTATTTACCGTACTCTCTCTCGGGATGATCATTAGTAATTAAGATAATTACGTAAAATAAAAGGATTAAAATGTTAGTATTAAGCAATAACCTATTTCCGCCAATTGGAAACGTATAATATAATAATAAAATAGGGGTTAGTAGAAAATTTGCAATTTCGTAGGAGTACATGAAGGTATAAAAGTTGTAACCGTTAACTTCAGAAAATAGTCAACGATGGTGGCTAATAAGTTTGAACAATGGAGGCTTGGGTGGGTCGGGGCTTGGCTTCCTCGCCGGAAGTTGGTTCAGCCGTTTGCGGAAGTGGGTTGGATTCTTCTATCCCGCTGAGGGGAAGGGTTTCCGCTTTTATTTCTTCAACGGGCTGTTGGGTTGTTGGTCTGGAATTTCGTCGTCGTAGATAACAACGAAAAATGAAAGTGGTGCAAATTAACACGATGGTTGTTCCAAGACAACTAAGGAGTATTGTCATTAACGGCGAGTTGGATGTTGTTGACGGTTTTGTGGATATTCGTAGCAAATGGTCGAGATCGTACTGGACGTTTTTCAGTGAACGATCTGCTAGCTGGATGTCAGTATTTCCAGATATCTTGAGTAGGTCAGACTCGTGCGAGGTCACGAGGTGTTTTTGTAGTATTTGTATTTCCGTTTGGTTGATAATTTGCTCGATAGGTGGAACGATCAGTTGTTGTTCCATGGTGAGGTGTATTGTAGATTGTCCTTGGAAATGTGGCGTGAGGATGATTCCAGGCAAATAGCCAGTACATGCCTTTGGGAGTTTAATTACTCCAGTACCGTTTAATTTTTGAATAGTCGATAAAAAGGGTGATTTTTGAGATCGTGTTGGGCATTTGATCGTAAGGATAAGTGGTTTCGGAGTGGAATAAATCCATATGCCCTGTCGATCTATTTTCTTGAAGATCGGCGTGTACTTAACGACGATTTGTCGGGTACAAAGGTTTTTAATCTGCTCTTCGTTTCCGCTAAATAGCGAATACTCGCAACTTTGTTGCGGGGCTCGTTGTACAGGTACGTCTAATGAGCATATAGCAAAACGAGCTGTTTGACACGTGATGAGGTCGTGTTGTTGCAGAAGCATATAGGCTTGTCGGTCCATCGATAAAGCGATGACCGGATATGTAGGTTGGACCTGGATGAAGGTCTTTATCGTAGGCACGTAAGTGGGAAATTGGACGATTTCATACATGTCAAAGTACCCACTGGGCGTAATCAAAGGAATTTTGGCAAAAACTCGCAGTCTGCCGGGTAGAGCTATGGCGATGGTGGTAATCCACTGATAGTATTTAAACAACGTGTCTTCATGAATGGGTTCGATCATTGCATAACCCTCTGGAAGTTGAGTTTGGATATCCCGGAGTGTGTGGTACATAATTTCTCGTGGGATAACATAAGTGTTTATTCTTCCTTGTTCTAAGACGTCAATCGCCTCGCGTAATTCGAGTAGTTGGAAATGGAGTTCTTGAACCGAAGATTCAATGGTTCGTAAGATAATTTCGTACGCGAGGTTAATCTGGTAGACATTTATTAGTTCTCCAAAGTTTTCTATTCGCTTGTATATGATGTAGATCTGATGTCGATTGTTTTTACTGATGTTGAGCGTGTCATTAAGTAGGGTAGTTTGTGACTGAAGAAGGTGTATGATGCCTTCGTTTTGTTGTTTAAGAGTTCCGATCTCGGAGTTAAGCGCTTCTACTTCTTCCGATGTAGCAGTTCCAAAGAGGAATTTAAGAGCTTTTCCTCCAAAGTCAATTAAACCTCGTTTCTTATTTCTCGTGGGGGTAAGAGTGACGAGTGAAAGGAGTTCACGATAGTTTCTTTGATAATTGCCGAAAGAGGCTTTGATTAGTTCAAAGCCCTTTGTAGGGAGTTTCCCTTCGGTGGAGGTTGTGTCTTTGGAGAGGTTAAGATTTTGTCGTTCGATTAAAGCTTCCAAATAATCGAGTGATTCGGAGACGAATTGTATTTGTTGATTGAGATGTTCGAACGTAAAATCATTAACCAAAGTCCAATGACTGGAAGTCATAAGGAAATTTCCTTGGTGCAAGAAAACTACTCCTTTTGTGAAGGTTATGGGGTCTGCGGCCGTTTCCAATATAGCGCAGCATAGGTATAAGATGCTGATTTGTAGACAGATCATGATGATCTTGGCTAGCTACCTAGGTAAGACAGAACTCTAGGTGAGAGAGAGAATAACTAACTCCGGAATCGAGATTAGTCGCGTCTTCGCGTGTTAATCGCGTGTTTCCCCATTCGCCGGGTTTAATTACCTTTCGCGGTCGGGTTGTTATTCGCGGCTACGCGTTACGCGTTTGGAAAGAATAAAATAATATGCAAGATGATGAGGTAAGGATAATATTTATTGGCATGTTAAGATATATGTATATAAGTATTTCATTCCATAGGGTGCATGGAAGCAGTGATGTCCAGTTTCTCAGCTAGGAGGAGGGTCTGCGTCGAGGCTTCCGGTTGGAGGCTCGTCTGGGACGATCCGAATGTTCTCCCACTGCGGGGAAAAGAGGAGCCCTGGCGGTGTGAACCGGAAGTTGCGTGTAATACGCCTCGACTCGCTCCATCTCCTCCCGTAAGGCATGTTCCAGTTCCGGAGGGCACCTATGTCCCACCGGGAGGACGAGGGTGGCTGGGATTGCCCCTCGTCGACGTCGGTTCTGGTTATAATCCAGCGCGGCCTGTAGGGCAGCAGCATTGACTTCTGCCGCTTGGGAAGGTGGTGGAGGAGGAGGAGTGGGGATTGGCGCATCCCACCACTCATTCTCGGCGGCCATGTCTGGAAGGACCAGGAAAGGATTAGTATTACTGGTTCGAATCGGCGGGGATGATCGATATCATGAATTTGATATTTTTAAGGGCGTTGAACGAATAGACTGTATCGGCAGCCAGTTCCAAAGGAGGATACAACGCATAACTGGTACGGGGTCCGAATTGCGGGATGTTGGATGAGCTCCATTGTAAGGACTGTTGTCCTCTTTTGAAAGTGAGAAGGTAGGTGAAGGCTGCAGAGGGAGGAGTGAGGAGGTAGGTTTTTATTATAATATTGGGAGTTTCCAAGCGGCTTTGAGTGATGATAAGAAGGAATTTTCGTTCGTAACAGGACAAGATACTGGCCCACACATGAGGGCCTGCTCCTTCGGCACACAATCCCAGGAAGAGCAACGTAGATCTTTCAAGAACCCGGACCTCTGGATGGGATTCTTGGAGGTGCGGGATCACCTTATTGACGGGTCCCTCCCACTGGCAGTCCGCCTCGTGCAGAGGGCACAGGAACGGGTAAAAAGGACAATGTTCCTGATGAGTTGTTCGAGCCGATTCGAGTAGTAGTTCTTTGCATCCGTAGGGCTGATAGATACACGGCAGTCGTATAGTGGCAGCAATCTGTTCGACCGCTAGATTCCGAATGTGCCCGAGCGTCTCGCGGCATGTGTGGCATGTCGTAATACGGGGTCGGCATCGGGAACAAATGAGATGCCCGTTGGAACACTGGTAAACAGGAGCCCCTACCGGCTCGTAACAAATAGGACAACTGAGCAGAGTGATAAGGCTCCTTTCCGGCTCTCCCGTAGCCATCGGTCTGAAAAGGAGAAGGGGATAAAGTAAGGGATTGTAAAGGTGTAGAGATTGTCAAGAGACAAATAAAGTTGTACCATTGTAAAGTCGTAGTATTGGAGTATCCTTTTATTATTAGGTTACTCTTTTCTCTAATTTGCATCGCTAGTGTCGGGCGAGGTAGGCCGACTTGTAGCGGGGGAGACAAGTCGAGGTATTCTACTTCGGCTACGACTGGGTTGCGGCATGACCCACGGGTAGTCGGGAACCGGTCCTTGACTCCGCAGAGCGTAAGGAGGAGTGGCGTCTTGCACCTCCGAAGATTCGGCTTCGGACATGCTACCTTCGCGCTCGCTACCTTCGCGCTCGCTTTCTTCGTCGGCGCTTTCGCCTTCCTCTTCCCGCACTTCCTCGAGTGGAGGAGAAGGGATGGAAGTCAGTATAAATTCATCCCATGGATCAAGATAAGGCGGCTGTTCTTCCGCTGTTACTGCATCCGTTTGTACTACTGGGTCGGGCTGGTCTGGGAGAGCTTCCTCGAGGTGAAATTCTATTCTCGCGGTGGTAGGTTTAATCCTATCCGCATGCACGTTCAATTTTCGCTTAGTCTGAATATTTTCGATTGTAAAGTTGACCGGTCCAAGGACGTCGATAATCCGATACGGTCCGTCCCATCGCGGTGCTAATTTTCGCTTTAGCCCCTGTGGCGTAGTAACTTCCTTTAATAATACTCGATCGCCAACGCTATAATGAGGCGGCTTATTTTGCTTTCGATGTCGCTCTTGGCGTAGCTCGGCTGCTTGCGCCGAATATTGTTGTGCGGTTTGATGCGCATGCTTCATTCGCTGTCGTAATTCCGCGACAAAATTATCGTCGACATCGTACGACGTGGTAGCTGGGCTAGTAAGTAGGTCAAACGGGTAAGTCGGGTCTCTTCCGTACAAAAGGAAGAAAGGACTTTCGTTGGTTGACGCATGCACTGAAGTATTGTAGGCAAACAGAGCGTAAGGGATCCACTCATCCCAGTCTCGTTGATCTTTAGCCACATAATGCGATAGAATATCGATAAAAGTTTTATTAAATCTCTCAACAACACCATTACTAGCAGGATGATAAGCAGTAGTGAGAAGTCTTTTGATTTGTAGCATTTCACATACCTCCGAAAACATTTTTGAGATCAGGTTCGGAGCTCTGTCGGTTAGAAGTTGCGTAGGAGTTGAGTGCCTCAATATAATGTGGGTTACAAATGCTTTTGCTATCGTTCTACTGCTGATATCCGGTAAAGGAACGGCTTCGGCATATCTACTAAAATGATCGATGAATACTAAGATATATTTATTTCCACCTTCCGTAAGGGGAAGAGGTCCAACAATATCCATGGCGGTTCTTTCGAATAGGTGGGAAAGAGGAGCGAATAATTGTAATTCCGCTTGCGATCGTCGTCCCGGTCGTCGATGTTTAACGCAGCTCTGACAACTTTGACAATAATTGCGTATTTCCTTTTTCATTTCCGGCCAATAAAAGGTTTTAGATATTTTCATTTGCATCTTCCGTTCACCCAAATGTCCCGCGATAGGGTTATCGTGGTATGTATACAGGATATTTTCCTTTAGGGCCGAAGGAACGACAATCTGTTCCCACCAATCCGTTCGTTGGGAATTGGTTCCCTTGTGACATAGGGCGTCCTCCCCATTGAGGTAGAATTCTTCCAGGTTTAGGTTATTAAAATTTCCCGCGGTCACTCCGTCCTTTAAGGTTTGTATAACGGGGCGCCATCGAGCGTCGCGCTGTTGCATCTCCGCTATTTGCGTAAGGGCAAAGATAGGTTCAACCTCCTTTACCTGTCGGATTGGTATGCGACTGAGGGCGTCCGCATTTTTATGGGAAGTTCCCGCTTTATGAATGACCTCGAAATCAAATTCCTGAAGGAAGACGATCCACCTTGACAATCGGGAGTTGGTGGAGGAGTCTTTGCAATCTAGTAACCATCGTAGGGGTCGATGATCTGTTACTATTACAAATTTTCGTCCATATAGGTATGGTTTAAAATATCTTACGGCCCAGACTGTGGCCAAACATTCCTTCTCGGTCGTGCTATAATTTAATTCGGGTTTCCGTAATAAGCGACTCGCGTATGCAATGGGCTTTTCGACGCCATTCTCTTTTTGGGATAAGATTGCTCCTAATGCGGCGTTTGATGCATCTGTCGCGAGAATAAAGGGTTTAGAAAAATCGGGAGAAGTTAACAGAGGTGCAGATGTCATGATTTGTTTAAGCGCCTCGAAGCTTTTTTGTTGCGCTGGACCCCAGTTAAATGGGGCATCCTTCCTCAATAAATCGGTTAAGGGCTTCGCAATTTTCGCATATTCGCTTATGTGTCGCCTGTAATATCCTGTTAGTCCTAGGAAGGAACGAATCTCCCGGTCGTTCTCTGGTTTAGGGAAGTCTAAAACGCACATTATCTTATCGGGATCTGGTTTGATTCCGTGTTCGGAGATCTCATGTCCTAAAAATTTTATTTGGCGTTGCAGGAAGTGGCATTTCTTGGGTTTTAATTTTATTTTCGCTTCGCCTAGTCTTTGGAATATTTGTTCCAAACGTTTAAGATGAGTATGAAAGTCGGGGCTGAAAGTTAAAATGTCGTCCATGTAAACGAGACATGTCTTTCCCTTCAGACCATGTAGGACAAAGTCCATAGTCCTTTCAAAGGCCGCAGGACTATTACGTAATCCCATAGGACATCTGTTCCACTGATAATGTCCGTCAGGTGTGGAGAAGGCGGTCTTCTCCTTATCACACACACTTAGTTGCCAAAATCCCGAAATCGTATCCATTGTTGAGAAGTATTTCGCGCGTCCCATTAAACTAAGAGATTCCTGTACAAGGGGGAGCGGGTAAGGATCAACCTTCGTAACTTTATTAAGCTTACGATAATCTATTACTAATCTTAACCCACCTAGTTTCTTCTTAACCAAAAGTGCCGCTGAACTCCACGGGGAAGTGGAGTGTTCGATGATGTTATGAGCTAAAAGTCCGTCTATTATTTCATTTAGCTGTTGCCGTTGAGCGTAAGGAATTCGATAGGGGGGGGAGTAGATAGGTGCGGCATCCCCTGTATCAATCTTATGCTGCACAATATCGCAGTATCCCAAATCGTAATCGTTTACAGCGAAAACGTGTCGATATTTGTATAATAGGGTGAGCAGTGCCTGCTTCTCTTCTGCCGGGATGTCGGTCCAGTCAAAAAGTTGACCAAATTCGTCCTCCGACAGTTTCGCAGTCTCTCCCTCCTTAATACTTCCTATTGGATCGTGTTCCTCTATCGCGTCGAAAAATAATCCGACCTTTGTGCCTTTCTCTAACTTAATCGTTTTACTAGTAGTGTTACGGAGACGTATAGGTACTTGTCCTTTTCTATTAGGGCTTACTAGCACATCGGCGCCATCGATCCCCTCGTGGGAGACAGGTGTCGCCTCGATTACTCCTACCTTACTTTTATTAGTATGTCGCAAAACAGCGGCGGGTACTATATTATCAGTTCGAGGGGGAAGTTGACACGGTGCTATCAACACCACGTCCTTTCCTTCCTCTCTCTTTGCTTGGGGGAGTGGTCTCTTCCTAAAATCGCTATCCGCTACTATCTGGGTCGCCTCTCTAGATTTATTTTGATTTCGCTGTTTCCTGGGTCTTCGTTCTGTATTTTTCGTACCTGCTACAATTTTCTTCTGGTTAGCTGCCTTTGTAGGGTTCATGCGGCCTACTACCTTATGCGGGGGAATAATCATTTCTCCTCCCTTCAGGTCAATTAAAAAGCCTTTCTCTCTAATCATATCTCTTCCTATAATGCCGTCGCAAGGGTACGTGACGTCGACATCGACCAAACAGCATGCAAACGGGAATTGTAAGTCCCCAATCTGGAAAATAGGGCTCATAATGCCATAGGTTCGTATAAGGTGTCCCGTGGCACTTCTTAGATCTGTTTCCCTATTCCGATCGATTCGTACCTTCTCTGTCATTGTATCGGCAAAAGGTTTGGCCAATAGGGTTACTTTAGCTCCTGTATCTATCTGTACCGTAGCACGAGTTCCTCCGATATAACAGTGAAACATAGCTTCACTTTCGGCCGGAGAATGCCGAGTAGAGGCTAAAGGGTATGCCTCTCGTGTTCGCGTAAATGTGTTCTGATTATTGCGTCCCGAGTGTTGTCGGCTGGTGCTAGGCCTACGACGAGAAGTAGGGAAAGGAAACTTCGGGGTTCGCAGTAAGTCCGCTCGGGTCCGTTGCCTGTCGACGCTTCGTACATTGCCGCGCCACTTATTCGAGGGTTCCCTATTAGGGGGTGCTCTAAATCTTACTCTATTTCTCTCCTCGCTGCTTTCCCTGTTCCGCGGGGCTGCGTTTCGCCTTTGCGCTGCCGTCGCATTAGTGCTTCGATCTCGGCGTTCCGAACTGTTCCGCGCTCTATCGCTCGACTCAAGCGGTTGCTCGGGTTTACGATTTGGCAAATTCGGATAACTCTGGTTTCGTCGGAAGGGGGTGGTATCGCTTCCGCGACTAAATCGTCCGCGGGGAGGTGTCCTAGGAATGGGTAAAGCAGAACCTCGCGTCAATCCGTCCATCTTAGCTTGTAGGTCCTCTAAGGCCGATGTTAACTGGGCAATATCTTTAAATGAAGGGGATTCGGGTTCCCGTTGATCTTCTCTAACTGTTCGCAACATTCCTCTGGGATGGGCAGTGAGACTTTCGATTGTCTCCTCACTAATCGCGGCTTTGAGAGCATCATCGAAGGTTGCAGCTTCCCTGCTCATCACGCGTTGCCGGATCCTGATATCTATTCCGTTTAAAAATTGCGCCTTTAAGCGTTCGTCCAGCTCCTTTCTCTGAACGCGCTGGATGATAGCAGTTTCGGTGGCATCCGCGCCGGGTTCTGGCGTGATCTCAATTTCCATGGCAAGTGCCTGCAGCCGGGCAGCGTATGTTTGTACATCCTCATCCCTCCTTTGCACGCACGTATAAAATTTATTTAACCGAAAGGAAAAAGGTTCCCGTTCAAAGCGCTCTATCATTATGCGTTTAAATTCGTCGAAATCGTCTACCTCTTTGATCCGACGGTCTTTCCTAACAAATTCCCGCGCTATTCCAGAAAGCTTAAGTTTCGCTACGGCCAACATTTGGGCTTTGGACCAGGCGGCTACTCTCGTTACATCCGCGAGCGAATCGAAAAAGTCCGTAATCCTCGTGCCTCCTGTTTCGCCGGAGAATACAGGCAGTAAAGGAATTATTCCGCCCAGACCTCCTAGGGTAAGGGGATTTGGAGCCGGATTTGAACCCGGATGTGGGTTCGCTGGTTGGGGACCGTCCGTCATTATGTCTACCGCGTACTTAAATCTAGGTTCGCGATTAAGTCTATCGAGTCACTATATCTACTAATCTGAATTATGGAGATCCTAATTCGACCCAATTTCGTACCTTATTCGAATATGGCCTTTTTCGTCTTATCAATCGTTCGAGAAGTTCGAATTCAAACCAAACCCCACTCCTGAAAAACCAATTATCATGAACAATGTTCCCTCTAAGCTGCGTAGCCGCGCACTGCTCAAATTCTTGCCATGCACGAGAATTTATGTGCCGTGCAGGTGAGCACGCACACTGATTTGAATTGTTGTTTACTTATTTATCACTCTGTCTGCAACATGATTATTGCTATGTATATTTCAATTAAATACATTAAATCATTGACAAAAGATAATATTTTGTATGAAAATATGTTTTAAAATGAATTTTAATCTCTACTTTATAATTAATTATTTTAATTTTTATAGGAAAAAATAAGTTTTTATATATATATGCTCAGAGAAGTACATGTTCCACTCAGCTACAAAAAAAATTAGAGGGAACATTGATCATGAATGTTTGTATTGTGAATTGCCATTTCCCATACATTTTTTTTTATTTAAAGAAAGTTTCATCTCATGGAAAGTTTTTGAGCAATAACCAATATGGTTTCATGCTCCAGTATTCTACAGAGGATGCCATATTAAATTGTGTGATACTCTACAGCAAGGAAAGAAGAGATTGATATCTAGAAATGTTAAAGAGACATCAAAGACATATTTGACAATGCTTGGTGGTCCTCAATTTTAAAACTTATCAGAGATACCAAAGTACCACAGAATATTTTATACTTACTCAAGGATAAGGATTTCTTAAAAGACAGAACAGCTAAGCTTAAATTGAGCTTTGTTAAAAAATCCTGTTCCCTAAATAAAGTTGTCCTCAAGGTTCAGTATTTGGACCCCAATGAAATGTTTTAATTAGAAAGTCATTTATAATAATATTATCAGATTGTTTCTGTTTGTTGATTATAAAATCAATGATATTATTAAAAAATAATTAATTATTGATGATTTATCAAATATTCTTAAAACCTACACATTTTTGGTGTTCATCTGGACACCTGGGACACAACACAAAAACTGAACAGGTGGCAATACTTGGAACAGATGAAGCATTGTTTTGGTAGGGGTAGAAATATATGATGGTTATATCTGCATTATTGTGAGATGATTGTAACCTGGAGTATGCCTGTATAAAAGTTATAACGTATTACAGTTTTTGATCAATTAACTCATTGTAACAAATACACTCGTATATTTTGAACTACTTTATATATATATATAGACAGGAGCATTGAGTGATGTGGCTTGGCCCCAGGGAGAAAAATTTACATGGACCCCAAGTAAACATACTTAAAAGGAATTTTCAAGTAATTCATAAAAATAATAAATATATTATTTTATTACAAAATACAGAATAATAACTATTATTCTGTATTTTACAATAGTGCTGTAATAATTTGCATGTAAAAAAAAAACAAATTGTGGAATAATGTCTGGGCCTCTACGAATCCTGGACTCAGAGAATTTTCCCCCATCATCCCTTTTGACAAAAGGGATGATGGGGTAAAATTTTATTAAATGTCAAATATAAAATTAAATTACTATTAAATGTCAAATATAACTACAGGATATACTGTAACTAGGTTAACTATTAATTATCAATCCAAAGTAATTGGATCTAAAGGTAGGTAGTTAGGCTGACATCTTATAGTAATTTCAATAATTACATGTATTAAATTTAATTCAAAGTTAATTTAGAATATTTGGAAGAAAAAAAAGATTGATTTGATATGGATTGGAATTTAAACCCATAATTTTTGCTTACCATGCAGATATATTACCATTAACACTATTCAAACCTTCACATAGTCTTCACTTCCAGATCAATTAATTTTAGTATCTATATAATTGTTAAAACCAACTTCTCGCACAATCTCTGGGAAGGATAAATAAACATTTCTTTATTTTAGAAGGTTTTTAGTGTGTTGATAACTGTTAAAGGTCAGGTGCCATAGTAAGAAATCTGTATGGTTACAACTCTTAAAATTAATTGATCTGGAAATGAATATTAGATGAATGGATGTCCCAGAAACATTATTGATAACTGTTAAGAAAGTTTTCTATTGGTTTTACATGGAAATTTAGATCCAATATAATCTGTTGGTCCAATAGAGCCTATTGGCCAATAGAAGTCTTATATTGGTTTTAGATGGAAATTTAGATATAAATCTGTTGGATAGCAAGATTACTGAGTCCAAGTTACAATCTGGATATCAATCCATTTAATTCATCACTACTTTTAATAATAAACACTTGATTGAAATAGATAACATTGTTCTTGAAGTTATTTTAAATATGAATAAATGTTTGTGTAGTGAATTAATCTATAAATGTATGAAAACAATCAATTCTGTATATAATAAAAATATTATATTAAATAATTGTAAAAAGCTATTTTGATAATTAATAATGTTTGCAATTTTCTTAATACAGTATCAGCTATTTTCTCACTTTCTTTTGTATTCTCCTAAAATTGTAGCTGACTTATCCTAATTTTTTGTTCTCAGAAATTTTTCCGATAAAACTCCAGTTTCTAAATCAAATAAGAAAATTTAATTGTCATCATTTTAAATATTAAAACTTTTAGATTTATAACTGTTTTTATATAATTGTTATTTTATATTAATGATCCCAATTTATTTTAAAATGATTTTTGTCAAGAGGACAGTTACATCATCAACCTGGCTATTGCTTCAAATTATATTTTAATTATATGAACATTTTGTGAGGATTGAAAATCTGTAAACACATATATATATTTTTATGTATTTATACTATATATGACTTTTTTACAAAGGTAAAACCTTGCTTCCATCCTTTTTTCGCCATTCAAAAAGACAGAAGCAAGGTTTTACCTTTGTAAAAATGTTGTATTTATTAAATGTATATAATGCTGGCCATGTTCTTTTACTATTTATTTTTTACATATAGTATACTTTCCATTGACCAGAACTCAAGCAGCCAGCAAAAATATGAAAGAAATTATAAGTAATTTTTATGTAAAGTATTATTATAAAATTAATTTCTAGCAGAAATGTAAGTTTAAACTTGGCTTGCCATGATGTGAGTAAGCTCATGCTTTGCACACTGCATGTTTGTCTCTACTCCTGTCAATTCACTAAGTGTAAACATACTAGTCAGTTGAAATCTATTGTTATTAGTTGTTTTTATAATAAATCTGTGTTACATTAAGTTAGCTTTTCTTTACTTGCTTTTATCAGGTCAGTCCATAAGTTCATGTGTATTTTTATCTACAAAAAAAGCAGCAAAAAATTTTAATTAAATTTTATTTCAATCTATAATGTATTCACCATTATTTTGTACAATTTCTTGCCATCTTGATAGTAGCTTTTTAATCCCGTCTTCATAAAATGATTTCGGTTTTGAATCAAAATATTCAGAAATAGCCTTTTTTACATTGTTCTCATCCTCAAAAGTTTTCCCTTTTAAAAAATTCTGCAAACTGCAAAAAAGATGATAATCACTGGGAGCAATATCTGGCGAATATGGTGGATGAGGTAAAATTTTCTAGTTGTAGCTTTCAAGTTTCTGTACAGTTATTTTTGCAGCGTGTGGTCTGGCATTGTCATGCTGCAAGAGAACTGCTTTCTGTTCACTAACGATGGTCGATTTTTTTTCAATTTTTCATTTAAATGCTCTAATTGCTCACAATACATTTGAGCTGTAATTGTTTGATTAGGTTCTAACAGCTCAAAGTGAATTACACCTGACATATCCCACCAAACAGACAAAAGAATTTTTTTTTGGATGCAACCCACCTTTTGCAGTCGGTTTTGGCTGCTTGTTGCAATCCATCCATTGTCTTTTTCTCATCACATTATTATAGAGCAGGGGTGGCCAACAAGTCGATCGCGATGCCAATTTTGGTCGATCGCTCGCGATGTCTTTGACTTAATGTGTTACACTTGTAACTGAACGCAACTTGTAAACGTAACACGCAAAAGCAACAATATGCATGCAGTTATGACTGGACTCGTAGAAAACACAGCCATTTAGCTTGAATATTTGATACTGTCATGCGGTAGCTTCTTTTCTTTAGTATTATCAATATTATTTATCCACGGTGACAACGTTGAGTTTCAATTTTTCATTTGTTTAAAATGTAAGTACCTGTTCTTTATGTTTTAAATTAAATTATGGCTTTTCTTACCTATCTATTTACTTGATAAGTGAGCGTTTTCGGCAACAGACCTCTATATTTTTGGATTTTTGGAAATACGTCAATTGAGAAAAATATCCCAGTATCACCAAATGTAGCAAATACATTTATTCCTGTTTCGGAACTACATACCTGTGTGAATTGGCATTTTCATACTTAAAGTTAACGAAGACTAAACATTCTGTCCCGACTGAGTCCCATACTGAAGAATCATTATTATTATCTTTGTCAGGATATACACCTAATTATGTTTCCTTGGTAAGAGACGTCCTCCCATTAATGTAACGGAATAAAATAAATTCTAAATCTGTCTTCATCAGTAGCTAATTTGAATTAATAAATATTGTTAATAATTACTCATGTTGTTTTAATTCCCCTGGACGTGAGTTTTTTGGCCCGTTAAATAATTACGTTGTTTTTTACGTAGGTAGATATACAGGTGTTTCAGTACAAAGAGCACTCCCGCCAGCTTTTGATAGATTAGCAAAAAATAAGTCTAAAAATCTTATATCATTCTTCCATGATAAATTTTCCTCGCCCAATAAAAAATCGCGAAAGTAAAATTTTATAATCAAATTATCAGCCGTACTGTGCAGTTTTATAACAAGTTTTTCAAGTTTACGAACCAATAGTACCATAATTTATACATTGTAATTGATAAAAAAAATTAAATTAATTTTAATAATAAAAATCTATCTTGAAGTGTCAAAAAATCGATTTTTTAGGTGCCGCCTGTATGGAATGAACTCGTAACTGCAAATATCAAAAGTTGGGTCTGGAAATTTATTTTCTTTGTGGAGTGCTCGCGGGAGTGCACCTCGTACTGAAGCACAGTGTATAAACATAGTATGTATTTCACACCCCCCTCGCCACTTAGACTATGCCTACCACAAGTCAATCGCGACACATTTTTAAGATAAAAAGTGGATCTTATGTACACAAAAGTTGGCCACCCCTGTTATAGAGGATCCATTTTTTGTCTCCAGTAACCAGCCTACCAAGAAAAGGTTCTAAAGCAATACGGGATAAAAGAGACGTGCAAATGTTTACACGTTGTTGTCGGTTAGCTATTGACAGTTCATGTGGTATCCATTTTCCTAGCTTTGAAACTTTTCTGATTTGTTGTAGGTGTCTATGAACAGTTCCATGGAATGAATTTAAACGTTCCACAATTTCATCAACTGTTAAAGATGGTTCTGCTTCAACTAGTGCAGAGAGAGCATCATTATCAAAGTCAACGGGTCTTCCAGTACAAACCTTATCCTCCACACTAAAATCATTGTTTCTAAATCTTCCAAACCACTTCTGCACAGTCCTTGCACTAATTACAATTTGATTATGTACAGTATTTATTTTTTTGGTTGCACTTGTAGCATTCTCACAACTTAAAAATAAAAAGTATAAAACATGTCTTTTATATTCATCGGTTACTTCTATTTTGACCAAAATAAACAACTGAAATGTTCACAATTCTGAACAGTATTATATGAATGAGATCCAATTTAACACTTCAGTGTAAAAATGATCACATTAGACTGACATTTTTAACAGCAAAACAAGATTTTTCTCAAAGTCATAAAAATGCACATGGACTTATGGACTGACCTGATAATTACTGTGTTTGAATATTAATATGAAGTCAATACAGAATTTATGGTATGGTATAGTATTAGTTAAGCCTATTTTTAAATAGGCTTAATTAATACTAGTACAGCATCTATCTAGGCTTTAATAGTATCTCTGAAGCAACCAGAAACTAATTTATCTGGCACCCATCAATCCCCATGGGTGCCAGTTAACTGAGAGTCTACTGTACAAACAAGCAAAGATACCATATTAAAAATTCTTTTATTTTCCAATTTGCAAATAGTGTTGCCACCCATCCGGTTTTAATTCATTGTCCGGGTTAACAATTAATTTTGTCCGGGATTTCTTAGAAATTGTGAAATTATGATGAACAAAGTACTAATAAATGTTTTTATAAATTTATTAATTTATTTTAACAGCAAAAGACTGCACACTCTCACCAAAAGTTAATTTGCCATCTTACGCCGATGTAGTATGTCACAATGCAAACTGTCGACCTTTTTCTTTTGCTTCTCAGCTCTTTAAAGCTAAGTTATTTCATTTCTTAATTTAAGTTGCTCCTACACAAGTCCACTGGTTTAGAACTGGCATGCACATTATTCTTCACATGGTAAAATAACATTGCGCATGCACAGTGGTGATATTCGAAATATTTAACAAAGGGTTCGCTGACAGAAAATTTTTCCCTGACAATCACCGACAAACAAAATGGAAGTTTTGGCTAGAAATAAATACAATACCTTTTCTTGCGATATATCTAACAATCAGTGGCGTATTTGGAACGTCAGGGGCCCTGGGCAAAGACCAGGTAACAATAGTATATTACTGCTGTCGACCTTTTTTTTTTTTTTTCCCCCTCTTAGGCAGAGAAATTTTTCACCCCGAATGGCACTGCTGATAATAGACAGATGTACAGATGTCATCATCTCTCAAAATACAACATCCTTTTTATTTCGCTGTCCATAGCCCGACACTTGTTCCACAGCCATCTTGCATTTTCTCGCCTGCATGAGATTGTGGGATCTCTCTTATGACTGGATCTAGTTTCAAGAACTCTCTTGAATCGATCACGATTAAACCTCGTTTTGGTTAAGATTGAAACGGTCGAGAGAGATCACAGCAAGGCATAGTCCCCGACCTTGCTCACAATCTAGATTGAAATGCTCGGTGTGAACAGGGTATAAGGCTCTAGTTTAGTAGTGTTACAGAGTATAATACGTATATTTTAATATATTTTTTAAAAGAAACAAAACCACTGAGAAATGTTACGTGTGTTTAACAAGGTTCAGGAAACTGAAAATTTTACTAACGGGTTCGTACCTGTGCGAACCCACTGAATATCACCACTGCGCATGCATCAGGGACTTCTGTTCAAACAAACCTGACCTGCAGTCCAGGTCAGCAAGTTTGAAAAGGTGGCAACACTATTTGAAAATATATAATATTTCTCTTATATGAAATTCTATTGGCTTTCATAGATCAATAGCATATATTCTAGTAGAGTTTTTTATTAATATGTATTGGTTTAAATATTCTGTAATACCAATAGAAATTTTTATCGGTTTTACATTCCAGTGGAAACCATTGGAATTTCCTATTGATTTTTATTAGTTCTTGTTTTTTTTAGATTGAAATGCATCTGCATGGAAAGCAGAAATTTTTGCAAGTTTGAATCCTAGTCCATGTCAATCTTTTCTTGCAGAATATTCTAAAATTCAATTTAAAATTAATGTAATTATTAAAATAAGTATATCAGCCTGATCATCTACTTTAAGACCAAACTGCTTTGAACTGTTAATTAACAGTTGGCTAAGTTTTAACCCAAGATTAGTTCTGAGTTCAATGATTCAATTAATATAAGTTCAGGCTTGGTTATCTATATATGTATAACATGATAATGATTTGAAATTACTTTAATTACAATAAAGTTATTTTGAAATTATAATAATATATAAAAAAAAATTTAAATAAGTCACACTTACATTCATATTCATCGGAATTATCATTTTTACCACAATTTAATCTGCTATTGCATTTCATTTTTTCAGAAATACAAAATCCATTAGATTTACATTGAAAACCATCACAAGAAGGACCTGTAAGAGTATATATTTATTTAAAATATTTTTTATAATTACATATAAAATTTTGCAAGATCGTGTAATCAATTTTTTTTACATAATTTTAAAGTTTGTTTTGTAAATATTATTTATCATTTGTAGTGCTCCGCCACTATTTGTTCGTTTTTTTTTTATTTGTATATATTGTATATTATTAGACTTAATTTCGCGTCACTGTATCGGGTTATTATCGCGTTATTACTGTATCGAGTTATTATCGCGTTATTGTGTATCGGGTATTATTTTATCGCGTTTTCTTTGTAACGGGTTCTTTTTTCTTTGTTTCGTCATTCTTTGACGACACGTGTCCCTTTTTGTTCCACCTTTGGGGGACGCGCGCAAAAGGGGCCTTTGGATTGGTTGCCGAAGGATCACGTGGGAGACGGCAACAGCGAACGGTATATATATAGAAGGTCCTGACGTAGAAGGGCACCTTTTTTCCGGATCTTTGGAGGCCGAATGCTGTCCGTTGGGGAAGACCTGTGTCAAGCACGTGAGCGAAGATCGGGAAGCCACCGGAGAACAAAGGAGAAGTGTTTCAACAATCGAATTCCATCGGAGCCGTATGAAAGATTAATGAACTAAAGTGAATCAGTACAGACATAGGACAGTCCAAGGTACAATCTTGAACGATTATATATGTTTTTTTCCTCCACGCGAGAAAATTGTCGGTACACTTGAGGCTGGAAGGGAATTTGTATGTACGTTTTCTTTGTTCACCAGTTGGTGTTAGTTACTAATAAACACGTCTTCTGTAAGCCGACTTCTTTCTCTTTTTTTTTGTAGACCGGTAGACCTCGGTCTAACCTCAGGGTCTTAACAATTGGCGTCCGCGACAGGATAGTTGTTTGCATTGTGTGAAGTCGGCCGGTATTATATTCCCTTCCTCTCAAACCTTTTCTAGTTCGGGTTAGTGCTATTATTTTTTTTTTGTGTATCACTGGTTGTGGTGTTTTCCCTGGAGATGAACGGCGAAGTTAGTGGATCGGTAGCAGAAATATGCAATGTTCCCATTGTTACGGGGTTCATGGGAATGATACCATGTTTTTCAAATTTGCCGGGCGATACCCTAGACATCCATCGGTTCTTCCAGACTGTAGAAAATGTAGCGGCTTTAGCCGGATGGGAGGAAAGGGTCAAAGTGACCGTAGTCCAAGCGAGACTAAAAGGGGAACCGTTATCGGTATTTTTTGACTTGAAGGATCAGGGGGTGACGCTATATGATGAGATAAAGGAAGGTCTCGTAAAGTGTTTTGATCGTAAGGGGAAGGAGCAGGACCCGTTTGATCAACTTTTGAAGATGTCACAGAAAAGAGGGGAAAAGGCATGCGAGTATGGTATACGCATAAAATCCTTATTTTCTCGGGCCGTAGCGCGGAATCAAAATCTGTCTACCTTACGTGATAACACCATCAAGGACTGCTTCATGAAGGGCTTAAACCCCGATATTCGGAGATCTGTTATACAAGGTCGTCCTGAAACTTTGGACCAGGCTATCCGGAGGGCAGAAGAGGAGGAAAAGATCGAAACCGCGTGCGGAAGAGGGCCCGTTAGTGAAGTGTACGCTAACTCTGACCAAAAGAATGCACCTTCCGAAAAGGAGGATGAGACGCATAATCGCATCGTAAAACTTGAGAATCAGGTACAAGTTTTAAGTGAGTCCATTGCCTCACTGGTTGAATGCATAAAGGAGAATGGGGGTTTTAGGAAACGGGAGAAAGGGGATAAAAGATGTTATTCGTGCGGCGAAAAAGGCCATTTTTCCCGACAGTGCGGTAAAAGGAAGGATTTAAACTAGATGAGGGTCATTCGGGAAGTCAGGCGGATGACCCGATCGTTAGGCTTAACCTGACAAGAGGGGTACGATTATCTGAGAAAGGGCTACCCTTAGTGGAAGGAGAGATTGGTGGCATAAGAATTAAGGGGCTGGTGGACACGGGGGCCGAGAGGACGGTGATTAGGAGCAAACTGACCGAATGCATGAGGTCGAAGAATAAAGGGTGGGTGACATCGGACGATTCGCGAATAAGCGGGATGTCAGGAACCCTAATCGAAAGCCATGAAGCCGTTATGATTGAATGCCTTTTCGACAACGGTAATAAAACCCGAATTAGAGCACCTAGTGTTAAGTTTCCTGGATACGCACAGTACGATATAATAATAGGCATGGATGTTATCTGCTGTAATCCTGAGGTGTTAACCGAAGTTAAATCTGTGGTTATACCGAACCAACAAATTGTCCAAAGAAATTTTCTCATTAACATCAACAGTGAAATGGGTGTTAGCAAAAACGGGTGGAAATTAGATCACCTTGATAACGACGTTAAGAAAAGGGTGCTTGAAGTTTTGAATAGGTATCCCGATTCCATTGCTAATGAATTATCCGAATTACCCGGTACAAATAATTACATGCATTCTGTGTCCCTAACCACAAATCAACCTGTTAATGTTAGGCAATACCGGATTCCTTTTTGTTATCTTCCTGGCCTCAAGAAACAAATCAGTGATTTAATGAAGGCGGGAATATGTGAGGAGAGTTCCTCCGATTGGAACTCGCCTATACATATTGTCCCCAAAAGTTCCGGCGAGATCCGCATCACCCTAGACCTGCGGAAGGTTAACGACATAACGAAATCTCAAACGTTCCCCATGGCCAGAATCGATGACATCCTGGCCCAACTTAACGGGAATAAATACTTCTCCGTGTTGGATTTAAAAGCTGGCTACTTTCAAATCCCTCTTGACCCCAAGGTGAGGCATGTGTTTGCGTTTACCACGCCTTGGGGTAAATACCAACTATGCAGAATGCCCCAGGGGGGAAAGAACAGCGGCAGATTTTTCCAATACGTGATGACCAAGATTCTGGCTAGGTTCATGGGGAACAGCTGTTTCGTCTTTCAGGACGATATAGTCTTGTTTTCGCGGAATTTGGGGGATCACCTTGAGCTGATAGACCGCGTGATTAGCACCTTAACAAACGAGGGATTAAAGTTGAACCCGGATAAGTGCCAACTACTGGCACACGAGGTTAAGTATTTGGGCCATATTATCAACAGTGAAGGGGTGAGACCTGACCCTAGTAACGTCGAATCTATTGAACGTCTCGACGCACCTAGGAATACGAAGGGTGTCCGCAGCTTTCTTGGCATGATGGGTTTTTTTAGGAATTTTGTCCCATCCTTTTCGGAAATTGCAGCCCCCCTCACCGAACTCACAAAAAAGGGGAGGAGGTTCTTGTGGGATGCAAAATGTCAACGGAGTTTCGAGAAACTAAAAGAGGCGATAATCAATCCTCCCACCCTCGTGCACCCTGACTTTAATAATCAATTTTTTTTGCATACCGACGCTTCCGAGACCGCAGCGGCGGCCGTGCTTGAGCAGCGTAAAGAGGGGGGGTTGGCCCCGATAGGGTATTTTAGTAGACGGTTCCAAGGGGCGGAAAGGAACTACTCAACAATCGAAAAGGAATGCCTTGCCATTATCTTAGCCCTGAGACATTTCAAATTCCTGATATTGGGTCAGAAGACGACGATCCTTTCTGACCACAAACCCTTAGTGTTCCTAAGTAATATTCAGAATGGGAGCAAACGGTTGACTCGCTGGGTTATGGAATTGATGGATTTCCATATTGAGATCGAGCATGTTAAGGGCATAGATAACAAGGTGGCGGATTTCTTATCTAGGAATATTGACGGGGTGAACCAATTCAACGTAGAGTTCGCCAAGACTGCGTGTGTAAGCCGTGATGAGATTCGTTCATCCCAGGATTGCGACGATACCTTTGGCCCCATCAAGAGGGACATAACGCGAGACCCCGATAATGATGTTTTGAAACGGCATCTGCCTCAGTATGTCATGCTAGATGATTGTCTTTATCGAAAGAAATTTCTAAGGTCTCGTGACCAGTACGTAAACCAACTATGTGTAGGGAAGAGTCTCGCCGAAACGTTGGTCAGGGCGGTGCACGAGAATAAGTTATCTGGGCACTGGGGGGTGAAAAAAACTATCAGGAATATCGAAAAACACTATTATATCCAGAACCTGAGAACTAAGGTAGAGCAAGTCGTCAAAGTGTGTGCTAAGTGCCAAAAACATAACGTGCATAAAGGCAAATCGCCCTTCCAAGAAAATGAGAAAGCTGAGTCACCCTTCCAGAAGTTGGCAATCGATATAATAGGGCCCATCCGCACGACAAGGAACGGGAACCGGTACATCCTCGTCATTATCGACATTTTCACCCGTTTTGTTGAGGCGCACCCCCTAAAAGATCAAACGGCTTGGTCTATTAGCAATACCATCTTTAATGAGGTGATCTGCAGGTATGGCGCCCCTGAAGTTATTATCTCCGATAGGGGAACGAACTTTTTGTCCTCACTTTTCTCAGATTGTTGCAAGTGGTTGGGGATCCATCGTAACATCACAACTGCCTACCGGCCATGTTCTAATGGTATGTGTGAAAGGGTGAATAGATCATTAATCGAGATGATAGCTAAATCATCCGCCAGCGGGGGAGTGGAGTGGGATGAGATGGTTCCCTCAGCTTGTTTCACTTATAATAATTCCCATCACTCCGCTATTGGTGAATCGCCAGCTTTCCTCCTTTTTGGCCTCGACCCCCGCGTCCCGAACATTGACCATGTTTCCGAGGGTTGGACCACCGACGAACGAAGGGCATACTTGGTAACCAAGCTTCGTTCGTTGAGGGATTGCGCGAATATGCGGGCGAGGGATTATAATCGTAAAGGGAGGGACTACCGAAATAAAGGTAGGACTTTAACAAAATTTTTAGAAGGGCAAAGAGTCTGGGTTAGGAAGATGGGCGTTAAGAAAGGAAAATTTTCCAGCAATTATAAAGGCCCGTTCCGGGTCACAAAAGTGCTAAGCCCAACGACTTACCGTGTGGAGGGTTGCGACTCGAAAGATGTGGAGACCATCCACGTCGATCGTATGAAGCCCTGTTTCGATCGGATGATCATTAGCAAGAAGAAGGCTAGGAGAAAGAAAGACAAGAAAGTAGAATCGGAGAATGAGGAGGAATTGTTTGACGACAGATTAATGCAGAGACGTGGCGAGACGGTCACTACACAGGGTGACCAACACGAAGCGAACGATGTGACTAACATCGAACCGCGTGTTAGGCCATATAACCTGAGGGAGCGGGCAATTGACTTCCGTAGATTACACTACGGGAAGTAAGTTTCTTTTGGTGGGGAGATATGTAGTGCTCCGCCACTATTTGTTCGTTTTTTTTTTTATTTGTATATATTGTATATTATTAGACTTAATTTCGCGTCACTGTATCGGGTTATTATCGCGTTATTACTGTATCGAGTTATTATCGCGTTATTGTGTATCGGGTATTATTTTATCGCGTTTTCTTTGTAACGGGTTCTTTTTTCTTTGTTTCGTCATTCTTTGACGACACGTGTCCCTTTTTGTTCCACCTTTGGGGGACGCGCGCAAAAGGGGCCTTTGGATTGGTTGCCGAAGGATCACGTGGGAGACGGCAACAGCGAACGGTATATATAGAAGGTCCTGACGTAGAAGGGCACCTTTTTTCCGGATCTTTGGAGGCCGAATGCTGTCCGTTGGGGAAGACCTGTGTCAAGCACGTGAGCGAAGATCGGGAAGCCACCGGAGAACAAAGGAGAAGTGTTTCAACAATCGAATTCCATCGGAGCCGTATGAAAGATTAATGAACTAAAGTGAATCAGTACAGACATAGGACAGTCCAAGGTACAATCTTGAACGATTATATATGTTTTTTCCTCCACGCGAGAAAATTGTCGGTACACTTGAGGCTGGAAGGGAATTTGTATGTACGTTTTCTTTGTTCACCAGTTGGTGTTAGTTACTAATAAACACGTCTTCTGTAAGCCGACTTCTTTCTCTTTTTTTTGTAGACCGGTAGACCTCGGTCTAACCTCAGGGTCTTAACACATTCAAGAACTATTATATATGCCAACATATAAATTGATCTCAAATATTTAAGCTCAAAATTCTGGTTTAGACTTAAACCTATCATATAAGTTGAATGTGGTAAGCTAGTATTAAACTGAAATGTTGATAAAGTACACAATAGTCCATGGTGAATGCATATAATTCTACTATTACTTTCATTGAAATATTAACCATCATATCTTTCAATAAATTATTTATATATATATATATATATTAGCTTATATATAAAGGAGAAAAGGGATATGACAATGTGTTGTTTATTATTGGTCCAAGTTATTATTATAACTTGGTCCTTATACCAGGTTCATCGATAAACAAATTAAAGTCAAATCAACACTTTTAATAAAATATTAATAGTTTATACACTATAGGATCATGATAATAATAACAGAATTCTAAATACTGTATATCAATATTACCAAAAACCAATTTAATGAAAAAAAAGATAATATTTTTACAATTTAGTTAATTAAAGAACAAAATAATAATTTTTTGCAACATTCATTTGACATCCTGCTAACCAGTAACATCTGTCCCCAAAAGAGAAATGTTTCTGGGAGATAGCTATTTTTCTACACTTTTTTCCTCCTCAAAAAGGGAAAGAAAAATAAAATTTCATTGGAGCAACAGAAAACAAAGACTTTTTCACATTGATCAGGGACTTTTTTACATTGATGGTTAAAACAAACAGTTTGAACAGAAAAGTTACTACAACAGGTGATTGCTGTCCACATGTTAAAAGAGGGGTGATGTAAGAGAGAAAAAGGAAGGGAAAACGGTTAAAGATTAAACTTTGAAGATTGACTTCCATGCATGGAGGAAGAAGTCTACATTTCTAAAGATGATTGCCACTTTTTTCTCATGGCTTTATGTATTTAGAAAAATTATTAATTTACAAGCTGTTTTTTGTGGGAGGTGCTATGCTTAGTTGAAATGTATATCTATGTCATGGTCAGAGGCAAAGGTTGCTAATGCGACGTTAGCCAGTCCATTCATGAGGGAAGTCCAGTGTTCTTTGAGGTGGATATTTAAAGGTCATACTATTAAAGGCCTTATACGTCATCTTTCCTCCACCACTTCCACCTCGCTGATAAATCTCGGACACAACTTATAGGACTGTCACTTATGACAGGAAGCTAACCACTCTTTGCAAGGAAATATCCAGAAAAAATAATTTTCGTTTAGCCTTCCATAGAATTCCCTCAATTTACTCCCCCCTCCGCAACACTAAAAATTGTCCAGACATGTACCGGTACCTCTAACCAGGCATCTGCACTATCCCCTTCATCGATCGTAGATCCAGCTGCCACTTAGATTGCATAGTTGCTAACAACATGCCCTTTAACCACTTGCCTCAAGGAACATCAGATGTCCATCATGAAAGGATTGGCCAACATGGTATTGGCTATCTATGCCTCTGACCCCAACATTGACATGAAATTCGACAATGCACACCTCTTATATAGCTCTTCCAGGCAACCCTTTCTCAAACATTTAAAGCAGGTGGAAATATATAAGGCCACCTGCAATAACACTGCTATTAATTTTTGCGATGTTGACTCCATCCCCACAGTGTGGAAGACTTTGTTCGAACTATAAATCTTACTATCCTGCTCCCTTTCTCTCATCTTACGTCACCTCATCTCTGCACACTTGTTTGACAATCACCCATAGTTTTAGCAGTTGAAGATCAGTTTGCCTAATGATTCCTGTTCAACACAGGCAAAAATTTTTGCATTTTTAATAAAAACAGCTGGACTATAGGTTTTAGTGTTTTTAATATTTTATATTATTATTCATTCTTACAAGTTGGCTTTTAATCTATATGTTATGGACTAAGTGATTAATATGAGAATTTTGAATAATGACAAACAATATCGGGCACTCTAATAAGTTTTATGTTTTTTATCATAATTTAATCACATTGACTGGTCACTATAAATACTGTTATCATCTGGTTGGACAAAATGATGATGATAAAATCAATTAGATATACTTGAGGAGTAATCATCAAACAGATGCTAGCCAATTAGTGCTCGTGTCTGAGTTGCACACGCATATTGCATTTAGTATCAAATTTTAAATTTATATAGCCAGTAGTTAATCTTGTGCAACATTTTAATTTTACTTTTTAAAACAGTGTGTCCTTTTTTGAAAAGTAACGATTATAAAGCAATCATTAAGTAACATAAATAACTGTTTCAACAGTTGATTAAATGAGTTACAGAAGTCAGAGCAGTCAAACTTTTACACAATCAGCTTAGGTCTATTTCACATTGAAATGAAATGTGAGAGTCAAAAACCAAAGTGACATTGAAGTAACTGGAAGAATATCAGAATTTATATAGATATGATGTTGTATCTATCAGAGAAATATAAAAATTAACTGTACTATACCTGTAAAAGAAGGTAATTTAATTAAATATTATATTCATACTGAAGAAATGTTTCAGATATTGAATGATGCCCATATTACTATTGGCCATGCCATCAGAAACTGTATGGAAAAAGAATTATGTTCAAAATATAAAAATATCACAAGAAAGATGATCATAATTTTTTTGAACATGTGCAAACATGTCAGAAAAAAACAATGTTCCTAACAAAGGCTTGATAATTAAACCAATTTTCAGTAATAAAATGAACTCAAGATGTCAGGTTGACCTTATAGATATGCAGTTGCAAGCTGATGAGCATTATAAATTTATACTCATGTACTATACTTTTCATTAACATTAGTTTACTTAACACAGTTAATAATACTTACCTTTTAAAAATAGCATGTTGTTTTTAAAATACTTTAAAATAATTCACAAAAATAAATAATTCTTAATGAAAAAAGTGGAAATTTTTTGAAAATCAAATTGCTCAAAGGAAATGTAGCTTTATTCATAATGTCTGGTCAATTTAATAAATTAATCAATATTTATTTTGTTCTAAATTCGTTTTATTCTAAATTTGAATCACATTCACTTTGGTTTTGCTGTTCCATTTCACATGCATTTGAATTCGTTACAATTGTAGCCTGAAAAAGACCCAGGTGGGGTCGAAAACGTTTGCTGATTTGTAAACATATTTCACTGGAGTTTCTAAGGTTTTGTTGGATGGATTAATCAATATTTATCAGGCTGCATGGTCATTTTAGTCATTTTTTCATAATGGCTGGGCATTATAAATAATGACGTATTAATCACTTGGCCCACAACATATATACTGTGTATTGTATATAAAAAATAATCATTTAGTCCTTTAACTAAATATACTATACAAATTTCCAATATATTAACAATTTAATTAATGACATAATAATTATTACTAACCTTCTTTAATTTCTGTCCATGTTGCATGGAAACCTGCAGCTCCTGTTGATTTAGCTGCTGTTATAAATCTGAAATCAAAAAAATTAAACCTATTGCTATATTATTTCATATTGTTGTAATATGCAACTAATGTTATTAAATCAGATAAATTTATGAAAAAATAAATGCCTATTAGTTAAACTAATATGAAAGTTTTCTCTAAATAATAAGGTATAACTTCAGTTTCTGTGAGGTCCCAGACAGGTCTGAACCATCATGAAATTCGCTAAAAAACAGTTAATTTAGAAAAAAATTTAATTGTTTTAAAAAGGCAAGAAAAAAAATGGTTGTAATTCGACACCTTTTATATCAAATCGCAATGCAGAAACCATAAATCAGAGAAGGAATGTCATCCTATGATCAGTGAGAGATCGAATTCAGCTTTGATTTTGACCTTTCTCACGCTCTAGGGTAAAGAATCCCATTACACTTCATAATGAGGGACCAGCCACTCAGGAAGTGTGATTGAGGGAAAATGACAAATCAGAAGGGATGAAAGGAAGAATGGAGAATGATATAATCCCCGATCGTCAAGGACAGACTGACTTTCCGTAAACTGTGCAAACTCTGCACCTGCACATGGTTAGTCAATGTGCAAAACACAGTTCTCCAGCCAAGTGTGTGTTCAACAGTGACTCATGCCAGGAACTCAGTTCATCCTTCTACATCAACCTGCCAGAGTCTCCCCACCTGTTCCAAAGACTTGCAACCACTAGCCCCCCAGGGTTACTTCAAACAACGCACCACTTCTCTACGTTTGACGTCCAGAACCTCCCCAACACCTGTTGTTCTAGAACAAACTGTTTTAATACTATGTAAGTTGTTTTACGTTTAAATAAATGGTTTTGTTGTTAGACATGTGTCATGTTTGCCTCCCACATCACCACCCACATATGATCAGTTCCTAGGCTTTTCCTGACATGCAATTAACTTATTGCCCCTAAAAGTCGGCTACTTACATTTCAAAATTTATTTTCTAATTCAAAATATGCATGATTGTAATTTTTATTAGTTGTTAATTAATATCAATTCAAGATATTTCTGGATAGAATACAAAAGTGTTGAATGTGATCATTTCATATCAGCTCCAACACCTCCATCCAGTGCACTAAATATGCTACCAATGTAGCAGAACACCTCCATTTCATCCATTGTTTGACTCCTGACTATGATCTTCATATTCACAATACAGATTTCTGTCTCATACCATAAACATAAGATAAATATGTTTAATTTCTGTTACTTTAATACTCCAAACTCCCAACTACCCGTGCTAATTAGTGCATGGGTGCAAAACCAGAAAACATAGTTAATAAAAAAAAACTCCTCTAAACCAGGGGTGGCCAACAAGTCGATCGCGATCGACCGGTCGATCGCCAAGCCAATTTTGGTCGATCGCTAGCGATGTCTTGACTTAATGTATTATATTTGTAACCGAACGCAACTGTATGCATGCAGTTATGACTCGACTCATAAGCAGTGAGTACACTTCATACTGAAACAGTGTATGAACATAGTATGTATTTCACACTTCCCCCTCCCCACTTAGACTATGCCTATGATAACAAGTCGATCGCGACACATTTTTACGATAAAAAGTAGATCTTATGTGCACAAAAGTTGGCCACCCCTGCTCTAAACTATAAAAAACTATTCAGAGTTTTAAATGAACTGCAGTATTTATACAGTTTAACTCTGTCATAATGCAATAAAGTATGAGTCTCAAGTTTCATAAGTTGAAATGTATGTTTAATCAATAAACATAAAATGTGAATTTTTTCTATTTTCAAAAATATCATGTAAAAATGTAAATTTTACATTTCTATGTATAATTCTTACATTTTTTCCAAATTACTGTATTTTAATTTTAGGATTAGTAAGATGTTTTTTTCAAATCTGCTGTTTATAGCACCAACTTTGTCTAATGAAAAATAATATTCCTGAGCTAACTTCATCTCTTTGAATTGATAGTTGAGAGAGGGGAAAAAAGCTAAATGTTGCTTTTGTCATTTTACAGTGATACTAATATTTTGATGATGCATGAATAATTTGCAAAACAGATAATTGGGAATTTGGTGTATTTTGGTTTTTAATAAAATTTTATAAAACACTAATTAAACATACGCTAATTTCAAATTTGTTGATGATGATATTATTTCTCTTGTATCATTTTTTATTTCTCCACATAATTCTAATGGTTGCTGCCCAAGATCTTGCCAAACTCTCACAACTGCTCCAGGACAACCTCTTACTAAAAACAGAAAATAAATGATTTAATTATTTCAAAATATTTATTACAGATGGAAAAAATTAAAATTGCTATTATTTATGTTATGGTTAAATTGATAAATCTGGTGAATATTCATAATCATCAGATTTATCAATTTAATCATATCTCCAGTGAGTATTCTACATAATAATCAACAATTTTGGTGAATGGGATAAATTATTTATGATTTTGTAAAATTAGTCACATTAACCTATGATTATGATTAATAACCAGCACCCTCAGGTTAAAGTGATAAATCTCATGTTCCTGAAAGTTTAAACCTGTCTCAGTTGTACGTGACACCTCCTGTGTCCGGTTACGTGTGTATACAATGTTGCCAACTTCAATGAGTTTCTAAGGGGTAAGTTTAGAAACACTATAAAACTGCATGTACAGTGTACCTGATATCAACATGGTTATGGTGACTCCAGCAACATTCTAGCTGTCATCCTGCAGGTGATGCTGATAAATGGGATTGGCACCAAAAGAGACTGATTCGCTCAAAAGTATTTGAGGAATAGTCTGTCATTTGTCAAGAGACTTTCATTTTACAAGAGGAAGTACCTGATGTTATTGCATCTCTTCATGACTATGTCAGAAAATTGTCTATCACAGGTGGTCAAGGATACAAGAGATGCAACTGTATGAGGAAAATGCTTTTCAACAAAATGTCACTACAAAAGGCATGGGATACTCTTTAATTCAAAATGTTACAACAGTTTGTCCTGTTCCAACAAGCAGGAAGTCATCCTTTAAAAACAATAACAATAAAAATATTCCATACTTTATAATTTATTACTTTAGCCTAAAAGGTTTGGTTGTTATGGAGAATAACCAATGATAATAATTAAATGCATGTAACACAATAAATGTCTTCTACTATTAACACTGCAGTGAGTAACATAAAGTCACCAACACAAAACCTTTTACAGTGTTGTATAGTAACCAATTTATTAGATTAACTGTAACATTTACCTGTACATTACAATAGATTGTTCTCTATATAAGCAAATTTTATTTAAAAAATAAGTAAAAATAATATACAGTGCACTTTCACAAATCTGAACTCTGCTTAACCTGAATCAAGTTTGTTCATTTCCTGATGAATGTTCCAGTCATAAACAAATCGCTGATTATTTGTATTTACAGTATATGTACAGTATAAGCAATGCCATATACATTAAAATGTATAATACATGTTAATTTTACAAATTATTCTTTTTAAAATAATCATATACTATGTTAAATTAACAAAGAAACAATAATACCAGTATTTATAGATTCTTATTTTAAGTGTAATAAAATCTTGATTAACCAAGGTTTTGCATTACCTGAGGCGGTTTGCATCAGATAATGCAAAACCTTAAGCTATAATAAATGTAAGCAATACACTACTTTTTTTTTATAATTTATAAAAGGTTTTTCTTGAAACCACATATTGTACCAAACAACTAGCTGATATTGAAAATGACTTTTTTTTTTAAAAACTCTTTTCATTATTCTTTCTGAATTTTGAATTAAATAATAGCCAATTTATTGAATGTCTTGAAGACAACCAAGTATATAAATAGGTATATATCAAAATATGAAGATCAATCATTCAAAATTAAAATAATCATTTAAAAAAAGATATACAAATAAAGTTAAAAATATTTTAAAACCAGTGCTTTTGGAAAAGCAAAAATAAGTGCAATAAATATATATGTATCAATACCATTGATATATTCCTTTGTGATTTTAAAATGATCTGAAATAGACCTAGATAACTTAGATGGAAAAAAAGAGCAATCGTGTGTAAATGTAGAAGTAGGCATACAAATATAGTGTTGATCCAAGGGTAAATGGTGGGTTCAGATTAACAAATTTAAAATGGTAATGCTGTAATATGATTATTGTAATACACCTAACATAATAATAATAATAATAATGGGCTCAAAAGGCACTCCACGGCAGGCATCCTTATGATCTGGCCCAGGATTTTGTTGACAAAACTGTGTCAAACAGCTGGTTAGCTCGGGGATGCCTCTTTGGGGAGACGAAAGGATTCATGATCGCCATACAGGATCAGGTCATAAATACTAAAAACTACAGAATACACATACTCAAAGATGCAACACTCACAAATGACACATGCAGAAAATGTCACATCATGCCAGAAACTATACAACACATCACCTCTGGTTGCAAGCTCTTGGCACAGACAGATTATTTACACAGACGTAATCAAGTAGCAAATATAATACACCAAGAGCTTGCAAAGAAACACAAATTAGTAGACATCCACAAACCATACTACAAATACATTCCACAGACAGTATTGGAAAACAACACGCACAAAATGTACTATGACAGAGCCATAATCACAGATAAAACAATTTACCACAACAGACCAGACATCACACTCATTGACAAACACAATAAAATCACATACATTATAGACATATCCATTCCAAACACTCACAATATACAAAACGCATGCACTGAAAAAATTAGCAAGTACACAGAACTCGCCCAGGAAATAAGGCATCTGTGGAGGATGGATGGGGTGCTTATTGTACCTGTAGTTCTCTCCTCTACAGGTGTCATACCACACACACTACACAAAAGCCTGGGCACATTAGAATTGAATAGAAACACATACATCACTCTACAGAAGGCCACTATATTGAATACATGTCATATTGTAAGAAAATTCCTGAATACAGACACACACACTGATACACTTCTTTAATTTCTGTTTTGGTTACTATGCTTTGACTTTGGTCCGGCATAGTACTTAGCCACCGGTGTTAACCGAGTATATCTAACTTAACCCAACATAATAATAATAATAATAATAAAAGATTATAAAGTTTCCAACAAAAATATACTAGCAGGTGGCCCTACAAGAGGCAGTGCAGCTGGGTGCCAAGCTGGGACAATGAAACCAATTTCCAGCACCAATTTATAAGAAAGCAAACGTTTTTGACCATGTTAAACAGACATCATCAGCTAACTGATCTTTACAGCTGTTAAAACAAGAAGATTGCTATCCATGTTTTAAGAGGGGTGACTAGAAAGAGAGAGAGAAGATTAAAGATCAGAGATTAAAGATCATAGATTGAGTGTAAATTTATGTTGGAAATTGGTGTCACTTGTTTTGATCATTATGTTATTCGTATAAGCAGGGTCTCTGAAAGGGGAGACCAAAATGGTTTTTACATTGACAGTTCTCCAGTCTCTTGTCTGTGTACTAGCACAATAAATTTCTCATGTCAAAAACCTTAATAATTTAATAACTTTACAACAATTAAAATATTTAAAATAAGAATTCATAGATAATAAAATCTTGGTACTACTACTGTTTACTGATATACTGTATGATTGTTTGTATTTAATTTTTATAATAAATGAATAACTTATAAATAAAATAAACTTACCAAAAGGATCACCTTCTATTAGAAAACTGTCAAAGAATAAAAGTATTCTATGATTAGGACGAACAGTAATATGCCATTTACAAACTTGACGATGCGATTCATATTTTGCAGGAAAACCTGGACTTGTAATTACACCATCTTCTTGTCCACTAATATTTTGTCCACAATCTTAATTTGGAAATGAAATTTATTTATTAAAGGACATCAATTAATTTTATAATAAATTCTTAACTAATTACTTAAACAGTGATACCTTGTATTTCAAATGTTCCAGACTTTGAATACTGAACTTGAGAGAAATTTGTCCTGAAGTTCAAACAATGCTTCTATGTTCAAATGGCATGCATAGCAAAAAAAATGCACTTACCGTGTAAATGCCATCTGTTGTGTGCCCAAGTTGTTTCTAGTTTCTTGCTGGGAAAGTATCTCTTATGTTATGCTCATATTTTTAGTGTCTTTTTTCTTTATTTTTGGTGTTTGGTCACATATATAACTGTTACCCATTAACCATGTGTCAGGTTGCCGAATTGGAGATTACCAAATGTCAGGATTATCGTATATGGGGGTGAAAGAAATTGAGGCAAATGGCTGCAGTGACAAACAAACCCATTTATTTATTCTAAGTGTGGCTTTATTAAACCTTATTTATTTTCTTTTCTTTACTTTCCTTATACTATCTTCCTGTAGTAACAATTTTACTTCCGTTTTCTATTTACTTAACCACGCGGTAGTTAGTCGACACATGTGGCCTGGACGGTAATAAAAACAAAAAGGGTGTGACACCGAGGGGTCGAGGGGTTACGTCAGAGGAGATAGGAGGACAGGAGCGAGAGGAAGGAAGATTTTTCGGAGAGAGAGAAAAACGGGACGAACAGAAACAAAGAAAGTTATTAAGGAACGGATCCGAGGTTTTTTTTTTCTTATTTATTACCGCCAGTCACCCCTTCGAACCAATTTTCAGTCTTATCATCTCTGTTTAATTCTCTTCCACCTTATCTTTCTCTAGGGCCCTGTACTTAGTTAAGCTAGATATAAGTTAGAATAAGTTCTTTGTCTTGTCGGCACGCGGGGACTAATTGATGACATTGTTACGCGCAGTCCCAAATGTATTTGTATTAGTAATTAGTAAGTGTGTGTAATCGTTTCTTTGTAAATTATTTATGTTCGCTGAAATTAATAAACCTCTTTTTTTTAATTCTATCAAAGCCGAGCGACTCTCAGGGTCTTGTTATTTCATATACTCGGCTAACAATGGCGTCCGCGACAGGATTCTGTTAGTAACGGGATACGGTTTTTATTGTATAGAACGTAGCATTGTATTATCGTGCCTGTAGATTTAAGGCCCTACAATTTGTAATCAATTGTATTATTTTTATATCATTAATTATGGATGATTGTAACCAGAACAATCTTGCTACATCCTCAGGAGGCGAGGGTGAGGGGATCCCTCCTGTAGTCACAGGGTTTCTAGGAATGGTTCCCATTTTTTCTAATAGTGGCAGTGATTTGGTTAATGTCCGCCAATTCTTCAAGACCATAGATAATATATCTCGCCTGGCTGGGTGGAACAGTGAAGTGAAATTGGCTGTCTTACAAGCTCGGTTAAAAGGGGGGCCATTATCGACGTTCTTCAGCTTGGCTGACCAAGATCCTTGTACTTTTGAGGGAATTAGGCAAAAATTAATTCAATGTTACGAAAAGCGAGAACTTAAGGAAAAGAATGCACTCGACCAACTCTTAAGTATTAAGCAGAACCATGATGAGACGGTATGTGACTATGTCATCCGCATGAATACACTGTTGTCGAAGGCCGCTTCCAATAACGAAAAAATTGGTGCCTTGAGGGATGACATTATTAGAGAGAGATTTATAAAGGGCCTAAGGCCCCAGCTAAAGGGATACGTATTAAGGAGAGAACCCCAGACCTTAGATCAGGCAATTAAGGAAGCGGAGAGGGAAGAACGGGTCGAACTCGAGTGTAACGTTAGTAGAGAAAATAAATTTGTACACACCATTGAAATAAAGAACCCAACCGCTAATGAGGATCCGAATGGTGTGATGAATATTGTGAAAACAAAGGAAGACGATAGACTTGAAAGGTTGGAAAAAATGGTGGGGTCGTTATGTAGTACTGTTAATGGTTTGGTCGAAAGACTGGGTGGAAATCTAGATAAAAATAAGGATAGCCCGAACCGATCTGTCCTAAAAAGGTGTTACATTTGTGGGAATCCTCGCCACCTGGCCCGCCAGTGCCCTCAACGGAATATAAATGATTTAAACTAATTACGGGGCGTGATGATAGCCAGTATCACGTCCCATGCATCGAGCTAACCCTGGCCCCTAATGTGTTCTTCTCTAAAAAGGGCCTTCCCCTCATTCTTGGTGATGCTTATGGTACCAGTATCAAGTTTCTGGTCGATACGGGTGCGGAAAGGTCCGTGCTAAGCCTGAAGATCGCTCAGAGCGAGATATGGAGTAGGGGACCGAACGGTGCACTTCACAGGAGTTGGAAACGACTACGAGGAATCGGTGGGGAGGTTATCGAATGCGAATGGGAGTCTAATATCAAGATCGAAAGAGGAGGGAGAACTCAAAATGTTCAAATGACTTGCATGCACTTGCCATCCGAAGTCGAATACGAAGGAGTATTGGGTATGGATGTGTTAAACAGGTTCCCGGAAGTATTAATTGAAACAGGTGAGAATGTAACATCTTGGAATAGAACCGAAATTGATGACTTTTATCAGTGTTGTGGATTCAGAAGGGAGGAATCCGATAATACGATGGAGGTTAATTTATCCCATTTGAAAGACTACGAAAAAAAGGAAGTGGAGCGTATCTTTAATGAACACCCCGGATGTTTCGCACGGAAAATAGAAGATTTGACCGGTACTAAGGAATTTCTTCATACACCTATCATTAAGAGTAACCAAATAATTAATACAAAACAATATAGAATACCGCAATGTTATTTGAGTGAACTAAAGAAAATGATAGTTTCATATCTGAAGGCGGGGATTTGCGAGGAGAGTACTTCTGAATGGAATTCCCCCCTTCACATTGTCCCGAAGGAGTCCGGCGAGTTAAGGGTTACTCTCGATCTACGAAGAATTAACGAAGTAACCCAGTCCCAGGAGTTCCCTCTAGCCCGTGTGGATGAGATCTTAACGAAGTTTCAGGGAAGCAAATTCTTCTCGGTAATCGACCTAAAGTCTGGATATTTCCAGATACCCATACATGAATCAACACGTCATTTCTTTGCTTTCTCTACTCCTTGGGGAAAATTCCAGATGTGCCGCCTCCCGCAAGGTGGAAAGAATAGCGGGAGGTATTTTCAATACGCCATGTCTAGGCTGTTGGGGAGATTCATAGATATCAATTGTTTCGTCTTTCAAGACGATATTGTGTTGTTCTCCCAATCCTTTGAAGATCACGTGAAACTCCTAAGGGAGGTAATCTCTATATTAGACAAAGCCAACTTGAAATTGCACCCAAAAAAATCGAAATTCATGGTGAAAGAAGTGCGGTATCTGGGACACATCATCGATAGTAAGGGGATACGACCTGATCCCTGCAACGTGGATGCGATTAAAGAAGTCCAACCCCCGCGTAATGTGAAAGACGTCAGGAGTTTCCTCGGAATGGTGGGATTCTTCCGCAACTTTATCCCAAACTTTGCCGAGATTGCTCTTCCTCTTACATATCTGACTAAAAAATATGTAAAGTTCTTATGGGACGACCAGTGCCAATCAAGCTTCGAAAAATTTAAAGAACTATTATCTAAACCCCCTGTGCTATCTCATCCCGACTTTAAAATACCTTTTTTCATGCACTCGGACGCTTCAGATACCTGGGCTGGTGCGGTCTTAGAACAGGAAAGCGAAGGGAAACTCATTCCCATTGGCTACTTTAGTAGGAAGTTCCGTGGGCCCGAACTAAAATATTCCACTATCGAGAAGGAATGCTACTCAATAATCTTAGCCCTCCGCCACTTTAAACATCTTATTCTTGGTCAGAAGGTCACTGTGCTTTCCGACCACAAACCTTTAACCTTTGTGAAAAATATGAAAAATCACAATAACCGCCTCATGAGATGGGCCGTAGAATTATCTAATTTTGATTTGGTCATTACGCATGTTCAAGGGAAGAGTAACCCAGTGGCTGATTTATTGTCTCGACCACATGGTAGTAGAGAAGAAGCCCCCTCAAACAGCGATGTCATTAATTGCATCAGTGAAGAGTTGTGGAAAAAGGTAAAGAAGTCCCAGATTGGGGACAGAATTTTTGGTCCAATGAGAAATCATTTAATTAAATTCCCACCCTCTTACAATGATTACCCGAGTAGTGGCATACTTCCTGAGTATCAAGTAGATGGTGATGTATTAGTCCACGTACGACCGGGACGGTTTGGAATACGTCAATGGAGGCGTGTTTGTGTAGGGGAAACAGCAATTAATGACGTAATTAAAGCATTCCATGAATCACCATTAGCCGGACACTACGGCAAAGAAAAAACGTGTGACCTGATCAACCGTTACTACTACTTCAAGAAGATGAAAAAACTCGTCGATAGATTCGTGAAGTTCTGCAAAGTTTGCCAACAACATAACTTACATCAAGGAAGAGCCCCCTTTCAAGAAACGGAAGTCGCTAATTATCCGTTTCAAAAGGTGTCAATCGACATAATTGGCCCTTTAAATCAAACACATAAGGGTAATCGTTATATTCTCACCATAATTGACATGTTTACTCGATACACAGAAGCCGTCCCTTTAAGGGACCAATCTGCGGCCTCTGTAGCCAATGTGTTTTTCGAAAGGATAGTCTGCAGATATGGCAGTCCCGAGATCATCATCTCTGACCGGGGCACGAATTTTACGTCCTCCATCTTTAATGAAATGTGCAACATCCTTACCGTCAAGCACAATGTTACGACATCATATCGCCCTTGTTCGAACTCAGTTTGTGAACGTGTGAACAAATCCATCAGTAACCTTTTGGCCAGAATATCAGGCGGCAGCAACAACAATTGGGATACCTTCTTACAGACTGCTGTGTTCGCTTATAATAATGCTACACACTCCTCTACTAGTGAGTCACCTTCATTTCTTCTTTACGGATTTGATCCTAAATTCCCTCATGCGTTCCCTGTTGAACAGACAAATGACTACCCGGGTATTCGGGAGTACCGTGATTTCCTTATGGATAAGTTACGATGCATCCGTGAATCGGCATACGAATTAAGTCGCAACCGTAACAAACTTAACCGTAACCGCATCAACACAGGGAGGAAGGTGAGGAGCTTTGAGGTAGGGCAGAAAGTTTGGATGTTAAGGAAAGGGAAGAAGCAAGGCAAGTTTTCTCCAAAATATTTAGGTCCTTTCCGTGTCTCTCGCCTCCTGGGGCCTGTTAACGCGGAAATCGAAAATTGTAATAAAAAGGAAAAACTTGTTGTACACATAGACAGACTAAAACCGTGCTTCTCAAACTTCCGTGAGCCTAGACGGAAGCGTAACATCCCAATTGGACACGAAGGATCACAATCCGGAGAGATCGAGGAGATTGAAGAGGAAGAAGACATCCCTCACCTACCCACTGCGCAACGGGCGAGCTACAATAGGTATAATCAACATAACCAGCAGCATCAAGGAGACCGCAAGGATTCGGGTAATGAGACCATGCTGGAACAGAGGGGTAATATCTCCCACCCGTATAACTTACGGGGGCAGAAAGTGGACTATCGCCGGCTTCACTTTGGAAGATGAACTGTAGTTCATCATCCATTAATGGTTGTGTATCTCCATATTAATGTTTCTGTTAATTGTTAATATGTCTTTTGGTGGGGACGTATGTGGCTTTATTAAACCTTATTTATTTTCTTTTCTTTACTTTCCTTATACTATCTTCCTGTAGTAACAATTTTACTTCCGTTTTCTATTTACTTAACCACGCGGTAGTTAGTCGACACATGTGGCCTGGACGGTAATAAAAACAAAAAGGGTGTGACACCGAGGGGTCGAGGGGTTACGTCAGAGGAGATAGGAGGACAGGAGCGAGAGGAAGGAAGATTTTTCGGAGAGAGAGAAAAACGGGACGAACAGAAACAAAGAAAGTTATTAAGGAACGGATCCGAGGTTTTTTTTTCTTATTTATTACCGCCAGTCACCCCTTCGAACCAATTTTCAGTCTTATCATCTCTGTTTAATTCTCTTCCACCTTATCTTTCTCTAGGGCCCTGTACTTAGTTAAGCTAGATATAAGTTAGAATAAGTTCTTTGTCTTGTCGGCACGCGGGGACTAATTGATGACATTGTTACACGCAGTCCCAAATGTATTTGTATTAGTAATTAGTAAGTGTGTGTAATCGTTTCTTTGTAAATTATTTATGTTCGCTGAAATTAATAAACCTCTTTTTTTAATTCTATCAAAGCCGAGCGACTCTCAGGGTCTTGTTATTTCATATACTCGGCTAACATATATGTCTTACAATCTAGTGTGTCTCGTCAACTGTAGGCACTGGACTGTAGAGTCATTGGCCCTGGGGCAGTCCAGTGAATCATCACTAGGTGGATTCCAAGTCCGGAACAAAGTGGATAATGGGAACAGTCTTTGGCAGGAGGGTGATGATTTGAAATGAAATCATAGGATGGTTAATGGAGTCTTGACAGTTAACATTACGAGGCAGAGGAAAGTCTTGACAATTGATTTCACAAGGGGCGGCAGGGAAAAGTCTGCCTTTGTCCTTGAGATCCAGGTTTTTAAAAGATTCTCTTCCTCGGATCTCTAGCTTTTGATTGGTCGGTTTCCTGTATCTAGGCAGATAACAGACCATTTCAGACTTCCAAAGGTTTAATTCGACACTGTGTTTTAATCCAATCAAGGGAAATTAATCACACCTTGAAACTCCTGCTCATATTTAATTGTTTCTAATTCTTATAAGTCTGACACGTAATCTCAGTGCTGCATCTCCTTTTAAGGTTACTTAGAAACTTATTTTTTTCTCTCAATTAATAATTTTATTATTTCCTGATTTTATTTAGGTTTTTCTTCCAATTTTTATGAGCATTAGAGTCAAAGCCCGATCCCTTGATTTGACACTTTTATGATATTTTTAACACGTGAGCTCAAGTATTGCTCGGGTCTCACACATGGCATCCAAGAAGCATGGAAGCAACAAAGCCTAAGAGGAAAGTTGAAGTATCAATGAGCTGAAATCTCAAAGCATGAAAGTGGTACGTGTGTGAAAGATCCAGCAGCCATGTTTAAAATGTCAAAGTCAACATTGTGCACCATTCTTAAAAACAAGAAAGCAATAAAAATAACAAATGTAGCTGAGATATGACAACATTGACTTCCAGATTGTATGTTATTGAGGAGATGGAAAAAAACTCCTCCTAGTGTAGATAAATGAGAAGCGATTGGCTGATGATATCATCTCTGAGAAAATCATTTATGAGAAATCCAAGCAAGCTGCATAGTGAACTTAAGAAATGGGACATCACGACTCCTCACTTAGAGTAAATGCAATTTTCATTTTTTTATACAGTATTTACATATTTTATTTATTGTTTTCATGTTTTTAATTTATTATTAGGACATTTAATCAAGTTTTTTTATACCTTAAATTATGTGTATTTACTGTTTATCAAAATGGTATTGTTTTGGGTCTGCGAATGGGTTAATTCACTTTCCTTTATTTCTTTTTAATGGCAAAAATTGATTTGGACTTCAAACAATTCAGTTTGAATGGCCTCCTGGAACAAATTAAATAGAAGTACAAGGCATCACTGTACATAAAATAAATAAATTAAATTCATTTAAAACGCATTTAAAAAAAAGTTAACATTATTAGAAATTGATTAAATACTCTTAAGTTTACTATTTTAGACAGATCATCAATAGTAATTCTGATTACACATCTGCTTTTTTTTATTCAATTAATTTGTCCATTATTAAACTTGTCTCTTTGCTTATATATATTAATAACAACTCAAATGATTGAGTCTCATTCTCTCATTGAGTCAATAAATAAAATTTCTACTTTTAATGAAATTTTAAAACTGATTAAATGTCAACAAGGCAAATATTATAATAATTTATACAATAATAATTAATAACATTTCTCTTTGCTTTAATAGAATCAAAAATTATTATGTATCTTAAATGGAGTATATTAATTGTTGTTATTGTTATTTAAAGTTGTAAATATATTGTCTACTACAGAAATTTGGAAATAATGAGATTTTACAGCTGAGATAAAAAAAAGTAAAAAAGTATATCATGTTTTTGTGTATATAGCCTGCAAGTTATCTATGTTTAAAAAATAATTTGAAAGAGAAGAGTACTAGGGTGGGTTATATACCAATATTAAACTGCAATTATCAACTTTCTCCTATCGAGAAACCATTGTTCTGTAAGTATGGGATATATGTTAGAGTTTTATTTTCATTCTATCAATTTTAAGTGGGGTATGCAACATTATAGATTGTATGCATGAAATATCATGCAATCTCAAATTTTATAAACTAGATACTTAATAAATAAACACTCACTAAACCTGATAACATTAAGCCAATACGTCACCACCTGCCGTAAATAATTGGGCTAACTTTTGGATATATACGATTAAAGATTATAAATAAATTTGGCACTTGAGGTAGGTGTTAGGTGCCATCTCTTATTAAAATTAATAATTATAATAATTTAAATAATTTAGATTAAACTGGAAGAAAAGAATCGGCCTGAAGCGGGATTCGAATAACTAAATATAGACTAACTAAATATAAATTATATATTATTACCATATAAAAATTTCTAAATCATTGATAGCAATTTGATCAAGTACAAATCTTCAACTAGATTTAGAAGTCATTTAATTTTGTGATGAGAGTACCTCCTGGAAGTCAGGACTGACACCACCTGTGAATTTTGGCTCACAGGAACTGTTTGAACCACATGAGTGGCACTGTAATGTGGGACTTATGGATAAGGGACAGAGGACAGAAATAAGAGAAAGGGAATCCTGAAAGCAATGCACTAAACAACAAAAATATAAATGAAAATAACTAAGTTTCTTTAACAGGATTATATAGGACAGAGAATAGCTGGCATACAAAAAACCTGTTTTACTTCATACAAAATAGATATTTATTATATAAAATCATATCTTGTAAATCAAATTAAATAATAAATAAATAAAATTTTAGTATTGTGATGATAGATGTGAAATGTCACATCTATCATCACAATACTAAAATTTTAATCAACTTCCATGATACCATTCATCCATGATACCATTCATTTCACTGAAATTAAAAATTAGTATTGTTAAATTTCTCTCCCATCATTACCTATATGTGTGGCAATGTTTGTGTTATTTACCCTTTGTTTGTTTTTCTAATGAATAAATGACCATGGGGTGGTGTTTCTGTCGGACCTGCCATCTTTTGGTTCAGTGTGTCTTTGAAATGGATCAAAGTAGTTGTGTGTAATTTATACTTACTTATAATGTTATTCTAGTCACAATCTGTGAAAGCATAACTTGCATAAGATATATTTAACAATTATAAATTTGACACTTTTCTATTTCAGATTTATAAATTTGACACTTTTCTATTTCAGATTTATAAATTAATTTTATAAAGTCTTGAGCTATTTTCCTGAAATATAAGACAAGAAAGTTTTGAAACTTCCTGGGAATTTTCAGATCAGAAACCATAATATATATTGTATAGAATAAAGAAAGAAAAATATAATTACCTTCAGGTTTATTTGTTCCATTAAAGAAAGTATATGTAGCACTAAATCCACTAGCTACGCCTTCATTATCAGTTGATAAAAGCATTTTCATAGAATAAACCCCAGGATCTGATACCACAGGTCCTGGAGTTGTACTGCCGCAATATCTACCTAATTTCTGTTCTCGACCACTTGGTAAAATTTCATAAATTTCTAGCCAATCTTCTTCACATTTTTCGCTACATAGAAAAAGTTAAAACTCTTACTCATTTACAAAATTTCAACAAATATTTATAATTTTGCAAAGAATTTAACTAAACAATTTTTCTTTGGAGATTATTCAGTTAGTAAGTTGTAAGTTTAAATGTAATTTTTTTTATTTTTGTATAATTTGATTTAGTAAAATTGAATTATTTATATTTTCTGTTAATTAGAGAATTACCCAAGTTATTTTGACTGAAGTCATAATAAGTCATAGTAGTTACTAATTTGTAAATAAATTAAACTTTCTATTAAATGCATTTGGAATAGTCTTCTACTTAAAAAAAGCAATTTGATTAGATAAATTAAAATCTTATTAATTTTATGAATTTGAATACTAAAATTCAAATTTATATACTCATTAAAATTTACAATCTAATTAAATTACTAACCATTATCTATTCTTTATAAATGAAAGTAGTTAAATTTCTTAAGAAAGTATTTTCTATAGAAAAGAAAAAGTGTAGAGCTCTCCACCTGTCATTTTGAAAAAAGATGATTGCCAAAATTTTAATTGAAATGTGGTGTTTTGGCATTTTTAATGATATTCTCTAGTACAAAGCATATAGAAAAGATAATCTTACTTAACAATTTATTTTATTGAACCTGTTTTGTACTTTTGATTATTTTGTACTCATTATACTTTTTGACTCTGCCTTGTGGACACTAAAAGGGCCTTTTAATCAAGCTCATAGTAAGTTTAGCCAGTTGGTGAGGAATGGGATCCAACATATCTGAGATGGATCAAAAAGTTTCTTGCGTTTTTCTCAACTATCTGAATTCATTCCTGGATCCCACAGTGCAATAAGTTGATAGGTGTATTAGGTGGAGTATTTGGGAATTGCAATTATGTTATACTAAGACAATTGTGATTCCCAAATATAGGATTATAACCCCAAATGGTTTATCAATTCTTCTCATGTGTTTGCATAAACAGTTTTTTCACAAATATTATTCCTTTACTTAAAAAACTTTAAAAAAATTTTATTTAGTTTTCTTTGGCTATCAAAGGAAGCCAAAGAAAAATCAAAATCATAGACATTTGATTGATTGTCAATCAACAACAAAAAAGGGTTAATGGATTTGTGTGTTTCTGTATGTCTGGATGGCTGATAAAATGTCAGTATACTGTTCTGCGGTACCCAGGAATGAATCAGGAAGAGCCAAGAAATTCCTACGATTTTTCAACTCATGGTGATCTGTTCCAGATATTTTGAACCATGTTCCTCACCACCCAGCAACCCCCTTTATGAACCCTGGCCAAACCCATGATGAGCTTGATAAAAAGCTCCTCTTAGTGTACACAAGGTAGAGAGTCAAGAAAGAAAAATATCATTCTAATATATAAAAAAGAAAAGTAACCAAAAAGCAAAACTTTTAAGAAAAAGATATGTTATTAAATTTTTAAAACATGGATTTGCATATAAGAAAGTTAATAGCCAGCATCTATCATTTTATATAATTTGAAACAAACATTTGCAGGTTTCAACCTCTTTAAGACATTTGGAAACAAGTCATCCAATGAACATCAAAAACTTATTTTTCTAAAGAAAACCATCCAATTTCCTCAAAAGATTTGAAAATTTTATTATTAAAACAAACTATAAAACAAAATGCTTTTAAAAACTGATACTTGGAAGCATCAGCAAAAAAGTAGATAAATGAAAAATCAGGGGACATCGACAGTGCCCTCAAAACAGTAATTATTATCTGCACAAAAAGTGAATAGTTGAGAGATATAAAAATGATATTGTAGATTCATTCTTTCAAATGGATATATAATAACACTTGTAACTGGTCATAGAATTTTAAAAAAAATTGGAATGTGTTCTTAGACAATTATTATTTTAATGATGTTATATTCATAAATAAGATAGAAACAATCAATTTGCAGTAAAGCATTTTTATCACCTATTTCTAATACTTTCAGAAATTATAATTTAATTAAATATATAAAATCAATTTAATTATAAATGTTTTTGGTCATTTCATAATTAAATTGTATTTTTCTGCTTACAAAGGTTTCACAAGTGTTTTAATATCCATAATTGCAATTTATATTTCTTAAATAAATAAATAAATCACTGTTAGTTCTAGAAAGCAAACTGTTCATCAAATAAAAGAAATATTATAATATTCAAAATCTGATTATCCTCAGCCTAAAATCTTAAATTGAATAGTTTAGAATAGTGTAACATACGGCTATCCATAAGTTAGGTGGGTGGATGGGTATGCAGCAGTGGCGTGTGGTAACATTTGATGATAGGGAAGCTGTGTTGGCCCCGAATAGAATCATTGGAAGCGTTATACAATATTTTGATGTGTAGCATCCACAAGCTAAACTACGTGAGGTTGGTGCTCTGTAAAGAGCATGTGTGAATGCATGTAATCTGGCTGCTTTACACCATTCAAATATTTTCACCATGGAAACTGTACCATATTTGACAATACAGTGCTTCCATTGGGAATATGCATATACGAATTTATATTTGAATATAAAGTAGCAATCTTATCATTTTTTTCACATGTATAGAAATTTGTAATAAAATACATAATGCGGTTATAATAAAATATTAATTTTAATTAATTCAAAGTACGTTAAAATATGAAAATAATCGCACAATATGTATTTATATTTTAGAAAATACAAGGGAAGCGGTGCTTCCATAGCTTCCTTGGATGGCACACCACTGGTATGCAGATAATCATTATGATGACAATGGGGTTGGGGTGTTTTCAAAAATGCTACATAAGGTAACAGAAAAATCAAGGATTATTTTTGTTTCTGGAGTGTTGCATGGTGAACCATACTGTTTTTCTGGTATGTCACTTTGTTCTATGTAATGCATGTAATTAACAAACTGTGACTCTCAACATTATTGTTTTTCTACAACTATTTGTAAGTGATTCAAGATTTTCTGAGTGTATCAAATGTGATCAAAGTCAAATTTTTTTAGATTTAATCATTTGTGATATTTATATAAATGTTATTTTATTTAGTCATTTACTATGAGAACAATTTTTAATTAATTGTTGATAAATGCTGATATAATAAATTACAATCATCATTTTTGTGCTTTGTGATTTTTGTTTAAAGTTTTATTATTATAAACAAAAATCATCAGTCTATAATACAATATTTCAATATTTATTATATATTTTAATAGACTGTTTATTATAATAATGAGTAACAAATTCATACAATAATTTTGCAACTCATTGTTTATTCCAATCATTGTTAATAATAGTAGTATCATCATTAATTCTGTTACCACAGTGTTATCACTAAGTGGAACTTAAAATAGGTACATATTAATTTGTAAAATGAACAGAATATACATATTCTATTATTATGTTCTTTATTTTAAATTAATGCAAAAATTCTATAAAGTTAATGTAAACCACACTCTAAATCAGTGGTTCCCAAAGTGGTTGCTACTTCCCCATGGGCAGTGAGTAAATTTAAGGGGGCAAAAAGAAGCAAGTGGGTGGCAGGGTACTGAATGGCAACCATAGGCGAGGGTTGGGATCACTGACAACCTTTTCCTTTCCTCTGTTAAAATGGGTAAGAAGAAATACTGCATTTAATGGTTTCCAGATGTGGAGAGCAATGTACAGTAAGTGTGAGGTTCATAGAAAAGTTTTTCTAAAAATATTTTCAAGCCTTTCTCACGCAAGGAAAAATTGGGTTAGGGGCATTGGATATAAGTTTATGGAACCAAGAGGGCAGTGGCTCTAAAAAGTTTGGGAATCACTGCTCTAAATACTGGATATTGTTACTAATATAACTACACTTTAATTCAGTAGAGAACAATAATAATTTTAATAAGGTTGAAAACATTAGTGTGATATTAAAATTTTTGTTCTCTATTGGATTAAGGTGCAGTTTGATGCTTTTAGTCTATAAAGTTGATAACCCTTAAGTCCTTAACTTTTTCTTTTGGTAATATGGATGTTTTCATATCTCTTCCTTGATATGATAAACATTTAAATTTAAATATTTTATCATACAGAGATCTATTTATCATAGAGAATGACTTAAATACAAAACAAACAAGAATCAAATAAAAATTTAAGAAATAAAATTACAGTTCCTATAAATTTTATAATTCATTACTTGTATCCAGAGACATCATTTTGTGTTCTTGTGCGAAAATAATTGAAGACAAATTTCACTTGTTCTTCCGGTTTACCACGAAAAACATATTCACATTCTGTATGGGATGGATAATTGGAAGGATAGCGAGGTGAATTAAATTCACCAGTCTGATCACTTTCGCTCAAATAAGTAAATGTACACGATCCATCTGGTTTAGCAGTACCTGGTATTTTGTAATCTAAAATAAAAATAATGATACTAATTTAGTATCTTATACAATAATTTAAAATTTATCTGTTAAGAGAAACATAATTAAATTACAATGACAATATTATCAAAATTTTTAAGTCAGAAATATGATTTATTACTTTCAGTTAAAAGCAAGAAAATAATAAATTAAAACTAGACAGATTATGAAGAACTTACTATAAAGATAGAAAAATACAGATTTTCATTAAATATTTTGTAATAATAATTTTTAGAATACCATTACTAATATAATTCCTAAAGATAAAGAGAGTGGATATCATAGGTAGGCTTGCCAATATCCCAGTTTATAATTTTGTCTCAGTTAGAGAAAAAGTATCAAAAATTTATATAAATTAATTGGAAATATAGAGGAGCAACTTTCTCATAGAACCCTAAGCCAAGAGAGGTGGCTATAACATATCTTGAACATAACATCAAGCACCAGTGTGGTGGCTGCATTCAGTGCCGTCTTTAGGGGAGGGCCTACAGGGCCCAGGCCCAGGGCCCCGAGACCGTAGGGGCCCCTGAATCCGAAAGTAATAAAGTTACAAAGAAAACAAATAGGTTACTTGAAATGAAGGAACCATTAATAATACGATTGAAATTACTCCTCCAACACGTAGTGTGAAGTGTTGAGTATAGGGTGAAAAAGCTCACTGGCTAAAAAATAGAAAAAAAAAGAAAAAGGTCAACAGATTTTCTGGGATATGTTTAAAGGGTGATAGCACAATACCTGTAACTGGTCTCACCCATGCTAGCTACACCAGCGACCCCTAGGTCTGTAATCTAGTATTGATTCTGTTTCTTCATGGGGGGCCCGCAACATTCTTCTGGCCCAGGGCCCCTTACGTTCTAAAGACAGCACTGGCTGCATTACTGTCAGTTCCTCCCCTTTCCTACTCCAAGACAGCCTTACTGCTTTCCAATCATCTTGTCAAATAAAGCAAAGATAGGACAATATGTGCCATGAGTCAGTTATTATAAGTTATGCATACTGTTTTCTTGTCTTAAGCCATAATTTTGTGTTGCATGAAATTTAAGTATGTTGAATTGTAATAATGGGGAGATATGAGGAGTGCTTCAGTCACCTGTCCTGGTTTGACATTGTGAAAATCTGGTAAAACTAATTATAGGGATGTTTCTCTTCAAGAAAGGTACCAGAGAAAAATATGTTAATACAAAAGATCCAATAGAAAGATAAACAATGGTAATAACCAGGGCCAGATTTACATAAGGACATTTGGGGCCAGTGCCCAGGGCCACCACAAAACTATGTTTAAACATAATTTTTTTTTCTATTACTGCGACAGCCTAGTGTGGCCTAATCATGAGGGCCACAGGCAAAGAAAACCAAACCTGGGAAAAAACCTATGAAACATCGAAAAATTTCAAGAAAAAATTATACATAGGTATTTTTCAATTAAATTAAAATAATTAGTTTTACACAATAAAATATATGTATATTTACAATAACCTTATTTTTAAATGAAATTTACAATAACCTTATTTTTAAATGAAATTTACAACTTCCTAGTTGAAATCTAGTTGAAAGTACAGTATTTTGTGTAAATTTTCTAAATCATCAAATTTGCCTACTCTTAAAGGGGGGTCCCCACCGAATTTGTGCCCAGGGCCCCTGGATTGGTAAATCCGGTCCTGGTAATAACTATTAGTTGTATTTAGTATAGTAATAAGAAATAAATTAAGAATATCATAAAATAGTAAACTTTTTTCTGGTTCTTTTCCTTGGAATAAAACTATTCTTGTAAAAGAACAGCCGAAATAAAAATATTAGATAAGGAATCAACCTGAAATATATTTCCTATTGTAAAAACAAAATGGAAGTAGAATAATATTCTTTATTTATAATATAAGATGTCTATGATAAAAATGAGCTATGCAAATGAAAGACTAATAATATTTATATTCACAGACAGATACATAACATATAAATGATAAATCATATAGTTGAAAGATTCTAACAGTATCAACCTCAGAGTAAAAATACAAAGCATGAAATAAAACTGGAATAAAATTTAATTAATCATATAATAGACACAAAATGAATACAGACACTGATACTGATTAGACAATGACATAAATTCTTCTAAAATTCGAAGTTCAGCCATGATAAATCTAATATAGAATAGAAAAAAGATTACTGAATTCTATCTTGTATTTCCAACATAATAGCTTAATGAGATTAAGAAATACCACAATGGAATATCTGCTGAATTCATTTACTGAATTTCACATGAGAGAATTCAGGTATAAAAATTTGATATGGTGTTTGAATTCATTAGATAAATTTCTCATCTATACAAACAAAAATAAGTAACAAATAAAATCAGATCATGCAATATTACATTTCCAGTTTTTCTTATTTCCATTTGAAAGGTATTTCATTTTCTATAAATCTAATCACTAAGAAAAGATCATCTACAAAGATGATGCTATTATGCTAAAGAAAAGGTAGGGAGAAATTTCTACATTAGCATGACAGCTTATAAAATTATTTATAAACAGGAACTATGCATATAACCTCATTTAATCAACGGATCTCAGGAATAACATTCAGCCAACAACATGTCTTGTTATTAAAAATTATAACAGAAAGACCTGTGTTGTTAGATGATGTTATACCTGAAACTGATTAGTGACAACTTACATCTAAAACTCGTCAAATACATTAAAATGTTTTTCAAGCCATAGAATCACAAAACAAAAGGAAACAAAATAATTTAAAGAATCCCAAAAGAGAACACAAAGAAAGATTAATGTCTAGGGCACTTTTCAGCTTAAAAAATAATCATGGACAATGGGATAATTGTTATTTATTTCTTTTCCTGCTTACTTCAGAACCACAGACTCTAGAGCAGTATTTCCCAACATGGGGCCCATGTCCCACAGGAGGGCAATTTGATTGTTAAGAGGGGCAATTTGAAAATGGACTTGTCCAGAGTTTAAGTTAATCATATAGCCGCTGTATTCCATATTTATTGTAAATATTGATTTAAGTTAGTTTTAATTTTCTTTGTTTCCTTCCAGAATTTTCCTTTATAACCCTTTTCCCTTGGGGTGGGATTAACAATTCTGGGAACCACTGAGAACAGAGAGATGAACGAGGGCCTGAGGCCGGTGAAAGAGGAGAAAGGACATTCTTTGCCCAGACCTCAAGGTGGGCAGACGTGAGTTGTGGTGTTCCAGATTGCGTTTGGCAATGATGGAAAGTGCAAGAGACTTTGATGAAAGGATTGGGTTTTATCGTGGTTATGATAAAACAGTGTGGCAATTAAGTGCAAGAAAAACTTCAACGAACATGACAACAAGCGACCTTCCAAAAGAGTTCAACATATATGTTGGGGGCATAAGAATTTTAGAAAGGCTTAGGTGGGGCATAGCACAAAAAAGGTTGGAAAACACTGCTCTAGAGAAAATAAAAATACTTTCAGAATCAACAATAAACTTTCATTAAAAACAAAATAACATTTCCATTACAATCAGTGCCGTAACTAGGCAGGTGCAACAGGTGCATCCGCACCGGGCCCACTTAGAAGGGGGACCCAAAATACGTGTATTTGTTTTATTAATTTCCCAAACCTAATTAGTTAAGGGACCTAAATGTAAATTATTGCACAGGGCACAGGAATGGCTAGTTACGACACTGATTACAATATTATGTTTAAATACATCAATACAATGATATAAAATAAATATTCAATAAGAATCTTCAAAAGCATCTTTTTCAATCTAATTCAAGGATATCTATTCTAATTTCGATTTGACTTTAAAATAAAAGCGTCTTCAGTAATCTTTTTAAATATCATAATTTTATTAATGATCAAATTAACATTTAGTTCATTTTAGAATTACATATCAAAAGTCGCGCTATTAGCCTCATATTACAGTCGAATTCTGTAGTGTAATTTAAATTTCATACTCTACATGATCAGGGGGAAAAAACATCTGAATCACACTTAGATGTTGTTTTTACTTGTAAGCTCTAATATTGATGATTGTTTTAAAGATTATACGATTATACTTTCATTGAATTTTCTGCACACTTCCACATTTTTTAAATCTGTACTCTAATTCTCGGAATATTTCGGATTTTTACGAATCGACAGGCACTTTCTTTTCTTAGACCGACGTGTTTAACGTGAAGGAAGACCGAAAATTGACTAGTAAATGTAAAAATGAGTCATTAAAGGGATTAAAAATGTTTTAAACATAGTTTTGACATCTTAGTAGACGGTTCACTACGATGATAATTGTTTTTCTTCTCAATAAGCAGTATACTGATAAAAATTTTCTGGCAATAACTGATAAACGCTACAATTGCATTTAGTTGACATTCAGGGTTTCAGAAAGATGTTTTAGTTGTGGTGCCATCTATTGATAAATTTGAAAAATTTTGCGTTTTTCAAAAATGACTAGTGACAGTTATAGTTTATCAATGTTAGTGGTTTAATTAATGATGTAAGAAGCGTTGAGTCATCAAAATACAATACTTTATGAATATTAAATTAACAAAATAGTAATCATGATAATCTCTATTTTATCTCACTCGTCAGTTTAATTCATAAACCATTACTATAAACTCAATTTTAATTAATAACAAAATATTAAATTTTAATTACAATACAAAAGTATTCATTATCTCATTTTTAATAAAACCACGACATTTCATGCAATAATAATGTTAATACTGTGCTACATTTTATACAATGGTTTAATATCGTAGAAAATCTAACATCAGTATACTTAAAAAGTCCGGCAACGAGTTGCGTAACTTTCCCGGCAAAAGATTTAAAATTGTGTGTGGCGCCATCTGTTATAATATTTTATTTTTTAAAAAAAATTATATTTAATTATTATAGAACGGCAAAAAGCAAAAGCTTAATTTTGAGGGTAAAGATAAGTTTGAAGGGGTCATTTTTTGACCGATTGCCATATTTTCCCTCTGTTATATATAACAGTCAGGAGAGTAAAAAAATCACATACTTAAATAGATTAACATATAATATAATATAAATTTTAATAATATATTTAAATAAACTTAATATAATGTATTACAGTGACTATAAGTAATGTTACTAATATATTTTCTCTGCAAATATAATTAAAATAATTTAACAATTCGTCTTATTTAAGAATATAGTACCTGTCTCAAAATTATATTTAGCTTTAAAAATCCCTTGAGAAGATCCACTATTAAATACCATAACTAAACGCGGTCCTTCCGAGATAACTGCTGCTGGTGTCTCCAGTCCACAAAGCATATGATCAAATTCTTCAAAAGCATATCTTTCTTCTTGCCCTTGCAAATAAAGTTTCAAGTGACCATTTGTGCATCTGTCAGTAAAATATTCATTAAAATAATTAAAAAAATTGTCTTTATATATATAAAATACTAAGAAATATTATAATCTGACATTATGTACTGAATAAATTCAAATACTGTATATTATATATTATACATTATTATATTTATAGAAAATCTCATACACCAAGATATTTTTTAATCTTAATAGTATACTCATACATGAAAAATAAACAAAAATAAGATATATTTTAGTAATAAATAATAAAATAAGGAGAAAATATTAAAATAATTTCTATATATAAGTTTATTTGCAAGACTTGCATTAAGTTTCGTTATAAAAATTTTAATTATATCTCTTTATAAAACGAAGTTGGTTTTATAAAGAGGATCTTTTGGGGGTAATTTAACACCTCCCACTGGCAAGAATTAAAAAAATTAAATTAAATTAAACAATATATTATATGTAACATATTTATTTTGTACCCGTTCAGTTCCTCCTTAGTCTGCTGTACTGTGTTTTATTACTCTCTATACCTATATTGTGAAAATTAATAAACTATGGAATACAAGTAATGTGAAAAAATAATGTGGCGCATGGACCGGTATAAAACGATATATATTTTATATATATTAAAATATCTTGTGCATTTCTACCTTGAAACTAATTTTTCATTATCAAAATATATTCAATTGTATGTTTATAATATAGAAGCCATCCAGTTCTATAATATTTGTACTATGATTCAAAATTAATTCTGTTAAAAAGATTCCATTATATATATTAATAAAATTAGCTAGATAAATATATTACACATCTAGAGAAATTTATTATAAATTTTTATACAAAGAATGTAAATAGGCTTATATAAATTATATAAGTCCTGACTAACATAGAAAGATAGATATTAGATGATAGAAATTGTTATCTAATTTATTAATAAAAATTTCCAAAATACTTAATAATTACATTTTAATATGATAGCATATTAATTAAATTAAAAATTAATTCTGTGTTTTTAATTAAATCTTCTAAATTTGATTCGGTGACAAAAAATTAATTGATGAATTCTATTTTAGGTAATTTTATATTTTAATCATTTTTAATGTTTTCAAAATAAAATGGTTAGAAATTAATGAACGAAAAGGATCGCATCTATTTGTTTTTCGACAAGAAAAGTGATTAAATCCAAAATTTAAAATAATTCCAAGAATTTTAGGCACGTTTCGGATCACAATCGACACTTAAAAGAGATTGATGATCTAACGTCAAAATATGGTAAACATAATAAATGCAGTTCTGTGTAAAGTGATATTTTAGTACACAAAAAAAACCAAACATCTTTTATGTCTTTTATTCTTTCTGATAATCAATAACTCTTTTGTTTGTAAAACTTGGATCCATTTTCCTGAAATTACTTTTAAAAGTTATTTCAACTCTAAAGGTTATTACATAATATAATACCCTTAATCAGGGATAACGAAAAAGTTTTTTTAAGACCTTCCATTGGAGGAGAGTGACTTGACATGCGACGTCATAGGAAAAATAAATACCAACGATGCAAGCCCTGCAGCTAGTTCTTACTTGGCCAATTCAAAGCTATCACGCGTGTAAAGAGTTGCCTGTTATATACTTCTCCTTTGGGAGTCATCATCTACATTGGGAAATCCTACTTTAGTAATACAGAAGCTCACAAAGCACTCACAATACATCGATTGTAATCCAATTCTTGCCTAAAATTATCATTAAAATCTTAACTTTAAAATCGTATTATTAAAGCTTTTTTTTTTTTTCTAATCTGATATTAATTTCAAAAAATAATTATTTTAACAAAAATTTATAATATATAAATCGATTAATTAAGATGAATGATTAAAATATGTTTTTAACTAGAAATTAAGAATTTTATTTTCGTTTCAATAGAAAATATTATTTCAGATTGAAATATTAAAAATATGAATTTTTCTTTTAATAAAATAAATAGTTACTCTTCTTTGCTTAAATCCTAAAAAAAAAAAAAAAAAAAAAATTATGGAGGCTTTGTTAAAATAATTTCAACAAATAGGAGGGAAAAACAAGAGCGTGGTGAGTAAATTAGTAATAAATGAACCATTAATTATTGGATGAACCATTAATTTTGTTTAAAACCATCAATGCTAATGGTATTCTACTACTGATAAAAGGAGGAATAATTAAAGCCAAATGTACTATTAATGTTAGAAAAAGTTCAGATAAAAGAAAACTAACTCATTATCGTTACTTGAGATTTCAAACTTTTCAAAATCCAGTTTAACTTTTTCTAAATTCTGGGTATCTTGTAAACCATAGATGTAATAACGACATACAGTGTTAGGATGATAAGGATATGGATAATTGGGTGAATAAACGTATCCTTCAGAATTTTTCTTGCTTAAAATTTTTTGATCGCATTCTGAAAATGAAATTTTAAGACACATTTTAATAAAATTTTTATTCTTTTTATACTAATATAATTCATTTTAAATAATAAGAAGAATATTATTATTATATTAAATATAAATCTAGTATGATATATCATTTCATTTATTTAGAGAAGTGTTCATCAATAAGATTAAAACGTATTTTAATATTATAGACTATTTTTAATTTTAATTATGCTGAAATAACTTATTAATAAACAATTTATTTCCTATTGCTATTTCCAGTTTTTCATCGAGCGAAAAATATATAAAACTGTATTATATATCCTAAAACTGAGTAGAGTTATAACTCATTATATTGTGTAATACATTATTAAAATACAGGACTATGAATAATAAAAGAAAGCTAGAAATTGTAATCTAGTGTTCCATGAAGATTAAAAGAAAAAAAAAGTAGTATTAAAAATATCCATAATAGTTTTAAATAAAGGCATCGACTGCAAGAGGAAAAAGAACTATTTTTACATTTTATCCAAAGATTTTATATATAACTTTGATTTATACAAACTAAAAATCATTAATTAATTGTTTCAATTGTCAAAAAAATTACATTTTCTTTCAATATGTTATCTTGTCTCATCTGAAATTAACGGAAAGAAAATGAAACTTGGGGAAAATCTATATTTAAAAACATAATCAAAACATACATAATTAATTTCTGAATTTAATTCTGTATTAATTACGATTGTCAGATATCAATTTTATAACTTTTTTTAAATAAAATGTTTAATTACAATATAATTTTAAAACTTACATCTTCGAATCAGGCTACTTTGTTGGATTGATTCAACAAATTTTATTTAGATACATTAATTATAAAACTTTAAATAATATTATACATAATTTAAAAATAAATTAACAATACCTTATCATTAATTTCTAGAAACTTGCTTTTGAACAAATAAAAAAAAATAATAATAATAATCAGTTAACCCTTTAAGTTATCATAATTCAAGATGAGAGTCATTAAAAGGTAATCGATATAATGTAAAATTGCTTCTACGTGACAAGAAAACATAAAACTATAAATAACAACTCGATACTAGGCATTTTTATACAGACTTTTAAAGTACTCTTTCCCTAATACAACGTTTTATGAGTTACAACTTATTAAAGCATAATTAGGTTAGGCAAAGATCAATTTTACGCGTTTTAAACTATAAATCACCATGTTAAATTTAACAAGTCAACAGTTTTACCCCGTTGTCAATTTTTATTAACGAAAGAAACTAAAAGAAAAATTACCTGTTCCGCGAATATGTTCACCATCGTTTTTTCCAATAAAATCTACAAATAATTTTTTAAAACAATTAATTTGTTATGTAGAATAAATGATTGTATCTATAGCTACGATAGGATTATGATAATTCTGACCTACCTAAGCTAACAAATCTCTCACTAAATTCAAACCAAGCTGAAAACCCACGATTAGCCGCTTGTGCTGTCCTTTTCAGAGTAATGAACTGAACATACAAATTTTCCGTAGATGAGTACACCACTAAATTACGTTGTTGACCACAATACGTTCCAATAAGCATGTCTTCACCGGAATCACCATCGTAGATCTTCATGTAATCGAACGGACAACTGTAAAGAAATCAATACTTTTATATAATAAACTATAGGCCTATATATCCTCATATACTGTATATAAATTATTTTATATTTTGATTAAAGAACAACATTCACTAACGATTAATTTGTATCTTAAAACATAGTTATTATTGTTTAACCGATATATTAATTTTCCGACATAAGCTCTTAATATATTTTTATTTAACCTCTTAATATATTATATAATTTAAAATACAAATATTGAAATTTTTAATTTTTATATTAATCAATCCCTCAAAATTGAATAAATCTAGCTTCGATTTAATTCTTAAATAAGATTATAATCTTTGAAAATATTAATGAAAAATAAAAAAAAATTAAATTTTAATTACGGTATATTTATTTAATAGTAATAAAAATAGAATATTATATCTTTGAAATAAAAAAATCTTTTTGTTTTATTCTATTTTGCTCACTTTTATTTGCTGAACTGAAGTGCATTTCCAAAATGATTTCAATGAAATTAATTTAAAATGCAGTTTTATAAAAAAAAAGACTCAGGATTAAAATCGTAATCCTTCGATGTAATTAAATAAATGAGAAAGGTTAAGAAATTAGATTTAATTCATCCGATATAATTACTGTATAAAAAGCCTAATTCTGGAACTTCATTCACTAAGGGCTGATTTCATATTTTTTTGTGCCTTTAGTAAACTGTGAACAAGCTATCCAGCGGTGTTCAAATCTCAATAGTTAAGATTTAAAATTATTTTCAAAGGTAGGATGTCCAATGTTAGTGAGTTATAATTAGCATATACCATGAAAATTAGTTTTCGGGCTTTTCTGAAAAATATTTTTGTGACATTCGCCCTTAGTTCCACCAGTGCCCGAGTGGATTAAAACCACTAAACACTAGTAGTTGGTAGCGAGTTATCGTGCCTCATCAACGGATCTGACATGCGAAGCTTTCCGAGTTTTCTTCATGTGTTTAAAATCTAAATAGGGAATCAGTTTTCTATATGAAGTTCTGGGAAGCAGATCGCCCATTTGTTGTCTTGTTGCGTTGCCGAATACCCTCAAACATCGGCCCTTAATGAACAAAGTCCCAGAATTATTTTAAAAACTATCGGCTATTTTCTTTTATTTTTTAAATAAACTGCGTTCTAATTTATAAATTTATATTAGAACTTATTAAAGTTACTTAAACATAGATAAATTAAATCTTATTTCTGAAGATTAATGAATAATATTTTTAAAAAAATATATCCTAATACTATAGATATTTTTCAAACGATTGAAATGTTTTGGATGTCAAAAACTTACAATTTGATTTGTACATTATTGTTTGACCAAAAATTCTGATTTTATTTCGGATAAGTGTTTTGCTTGTCGAGAACTTTGAAAAAGTATTGGAAAACTAAATTTGCATGTCGTATTTATATTCAGAGTTGGATCGAGGCCATTTGTTTACCCCAAATTTATGATAATCAGTAGAACGTGTTCAACGAGAAAATATTGAGAGTTAAATTTAAAAAATCACCCATCTAAACAAATCATACGAAAATACTTCAGGATGATATATTCAAATCATGGATATAAATAATGCAGTCTTATTGTTTATAACAAAAGTTTTCGAAGGGGAAACACTAGTTATTTTCATTTTTATTTTGAAAATTATTTTTAAAATTCATATTACTTCATGTCATGTTTCGATAAAATCTTAAAAAAAAAAGAAAATTAATGAAATTTTAAGAAAAACTAAGAAAAGAAATACTTACTGCGAACCGCCATAAAAAAGATCGAAATCCATAAACTCTAGTCGTACTCTCTGATTTTTCCTGCCAATAAATTTATATTCACAATTCAAATGTTTAGGATATACACCAGGATAAGTAGGGGATAAAAATTCCCCTTCCCTTTTGCGGTCGCTATACACGGTGAAACTGCAAACTGTATTGGGAGTTGGCGTTCCAACAACGAATTGAGCTAAAATTTCAGAAACGGTCAATTAGCATATTTTATGTAATTTATCCATTTTATTACTTTAAACAGTATACATACTAGCATCTATAAAATCGTAAATCCCTCCAAAAATGTTACTGTTGACTTCGGTATCCTCCGTATAGAACGACATAACGAATGTCTGGTACATGGAAATTCTAGTGGTTGGCAAATTCTTGCCACAGATCCTGCCACCAAAAGGAGTATCGATGAGATCAATCGACGGATCCTCCACTTCCATGTACAGATCTATGTATTCATAGTTGCATCTATGACGGTAAAAACTTGGTTAATTTTAACACTTTAGTATAGATACTGTACATTTTATTCACGGCGATTCTTAATTCTATACTTTTTAGCAACGATACTGCAACTACTTTTTTTTTAATTTAACAGTACAGTTTCATTTTGACCGGCTTACAATTTTGCAATTTTATAATAAAGGGGGGAAAAAAACTTAGAAAAAGTAATCGCCGTGTCATTTAAAGTTTAGATTTTTATTTTAAAGAAATCCCTTTATATTGATAGATCAATCATGGAGCAGATGCATAAATTCTTCTGGCATGAAATGAAAGTAATTACTATCTGAATAACGATAAAGAAAAGAAAAAGATTACAGTACCACGTTATCTTAGCGATACTTTGATGATACAGCAATAGCATGATTGATGGTATCGATGCATTTAACAAATAGCAGCATCACACGCTTCGCAGCTAATTAACTATTACGGACTAATGTGGGTGAGAAATCTGGATGTATTTTTGTAACAAAACTTTTATCAAATGTAAAAATTAATTAAGAATACAACGAATTTTTCTTTATCATAAAATTCTTGTCTTTTATTAGTGATCATTTCGGAATATTTAAGAATTTTTACTGAACTTTATCATTAAAAATACTACATTAACATGAAAGATTAAAATCATTTCCCATCAATACACATTATTCTCTATATCGATAAACCATTTACCGCAATTTATAATCTAGAATTAATATCTCATAAATCTTTTCTGTTGTTTATATGAATAATATATGTTTCTAAAACGCATTTCAAACTTTATCAAAAAAGAAAAATAAAATGAAATATAAATATATCATTCATCATTTTACAAAAATTACATTATACTGCGGCGATTGTGATTTATCTTCTAACATTTTCATATTGTGATATATGTATATATTATTAATGTGATCAAATATTTATTAATTTATATATATATATATATTAATAATTTCCAAATTCAGATAATTCTCATTTCGATATTATATATGCACATATCATATGTTACATAATCTAATAATCCTGGCTGGAAATTAATGTGCCTATAAACAATATTATGCATTCATCTAAAATCGTACTTTAATGTAAGTTATGCATAATGGAAATGTTCATTGTTTGTGTTCGTAAACAGAATGATTGATTAATAAATAAACGGTAATCAGAATATTAAAACAAAGTTTAAACGAGGTTTAAGTTCTATATATAAGCCTAATACGCATTTCCATCCATGATGCAAGAGATATATCACATAAATGAAATATATTCATCCAAAATGTAAAATATATCGCACAAATAGGTGCAATGTGAATAAAAAAATTGTAATTTAATAACACTTTTGATTATTTTTATCAATTCCTTTTAATATTTTTGTAAGTAATAAGCTAATTAATTAGTTTCACGAAAAACAATAATTTAATCAAATTTGATTTTAAAATAGTGGAAATGATTTCCGAAAAAAATTAAAAAATCATTCATAAATTGTATAAATAATGGATAATCTAAATATATATCTAAATACAGCGATTGTTACTATTGTAACTCGACTTATAAAATAAATAATATTCATGCTCCATTCACAATAGTAGAATGTTTTCAGTTGACTTAAGTCAAGTATTTCAAAATATACAATAGATTCTTCTTGAAAGATTTCTCTTATTTACATTTACTTACTCTGGAGGTTGACCCCGCAAGTCGAATTCAGTAAATTGTATCCGAACTCTTTCGTTTTCAGCTGCAATAAATGTATAGACGCATTGACGAGAATGATCTTCTTGAATTTTGAACGAAGGAGCGTTAAAAGTTCCATTCTTTGGCCCATCTGGATTACTAATATACATCCGGTCGCATTCTGATAATGAAACTGTATAAATTTAACATAACTTCTCGTAAATTTTAATCACAACTCTACCAATTTAACATAAGAGAATTAATTAAATATAATAATTAAAAAAATGTATATATGTAATTAATTGTATAACGAAGGAATATTATTTATACTGTACAAGAGTTCTCCATAATTCAACTTACCATCTTTTTAAGGGAATATAATGTTTGAAATTTAGAATATTATATAAAAAAGAATTAAAAAACTGAAAACATTATAGTGTATTTAATACGATGTGCATGGGAGTAGACGTTTTGATTCACGAAATAGGAATCTTATGTGAAGTGATGTGTTGCGTTACAATGGTATTTTAGGTCGTGATAGGAGGAGATCACAGATGATACCAGAGACTAGATGTTTTTCCCTAGAACAATAAAATTCGAATAGACGACAATCCTGGGGGTTGTAATGTTTCAAAAATAGAATAGGTTCGACCGAAGAAAGACTCTTATCATTCAGTAGGATCTACTTTATAGCTGACCGAAGTCAAATGTGATCGAAATTTTAAACGAAAATTTTTCCATTGTAAATAAAAATTTTCCATTTTATCAAAAATAATCTACCAACTCTTTTAAGTTTTCATGTATATTTTAAATATATTTCCGGTTTAAATCATTTTGATCTGAAAAATATAAATGGAGCTGTTAAATATTTATTGATTTACACTTTTAGGATATTTCGGATGAAAAAACAACGAACTTGATCAAAAGAAGCAAATAACATTCATTTAAATGAAATTGGTCTTTATAAAAATCTCATTTATAAAATTGTTTTTAGCATAATATTTATGAATCTGCTCTAATAGCATTTAACAGTTATTTCGCTTTATAAAATAATTCGTATATTTCATTTATACTATTTATTGCCTATTTAAATAACCTTTTGCTATTTGTATATTATAGAAATAATGTATACAAATGGTTGCAATTTCTCATAAATACGTAAAATAAAAAATATGTATCAATATATTGTAAAAAATTTCAGTAATCCGATATACACATCAAAATGCAGAATTTTTCATTAAAATATGTGATATAAATCATGATTGATGGCAGGTTAATCTGCTAAGTCATTTTGATAATTTTTTTTATCATAATCAAATCCACCGTGATGTAATTTAGAAAAAAAGAAAATAAATTCTTCAGAAAAATAATGTTTTTATTAATTTAATACAAACTTTAGTTAAAATAAAGTTTAAATTAAATTATACAGGATTTGTTTCATTTAAGAGCACGTAATTTTACAAGTAATTAATTAAATTATAACAATAATATACTGTATATATGTACGCAAATAAATAAAAATCTGTATGTGTATGTATATATACAGTTTTTTATTTATTTTTCTCACGTTAAGAAAATTTTACAGAACCAATTTATAAAATTCAAAAGTATTAAAATAAATTAAAAATAACTGTATTCAATTTAATAGTAAATATAGAATAAATTTTAAAATATATTTAAGTAAAGAAACAAAATATTACTGATTAAAAATATAATCAATCGAAAAATAAATTATGTAAATTTTTCATCCTATAAATTAGATTTAGAAATTAAGCAATTATCGCAACGATGAATGCATTCCATCCTTACTGAAATAACCAGTGATGTTAATTAGTGCTTATTAAGAAATTGTTAATTAAGTAATATCGCTTAAACATCGTTTACATTGAAGTCTCCACAATAATTTATTATAACACAACTTCGACTTTCTATTAAGGTTTCAATTAGTAACATTCTCGTCTGGAAATGTTCTGGTTCGTTTGTCGCTTCATGGCTTGTTATAGATTTTTCGATTGGATTAAGATCGAAGAGAACCAGCTATTCCACTGAGTGACTTCATTACCTTCCAACAATGTTTGATAGTTTCTTAGGCTGATAGGCAGAGTTTCATCGCCAGCAATATTTATGGTAATATTACTGCATTCAAACCTACTAAATTTTCGAAATATTCTATTTTTCCGTTTTAATTACTCATAACCGCGTAAAATAAAGTATAAATTGAAATTGCAAAGCGAAAAAGTTATCTTTGAAAGAAAAAAACGAGATTGATGTATGGGATTAGCAATCGATTGAAGTGCATTAAAGTCTAGTGAACCTAAGGCCATAAAATCACTTTGATAGACTTAAAAGTAAAAAAAGTGAGGTTTCCTTTAATACAGATTCTCGATTATTTCTTCTAAAGTTTAATCCCATAAACATTATATGTCAATAAATAGGAAAGATATGTCCTTCGAGGACTGGATGCTGAAATAAATCTCCTTGATTAATCTTATTTAAGTTGACATTGCCTTTTTTTATTTTGTTTTTTATTTGCGTTAAATAAAAATGACTGATGAAACGATTCCTCGAAGTTCTAAGAGATTTTAGAATGGGCTTAAAGTTTAAAACAAACTTTGATTTATTTCATTCTTTTGTTTCCTTGTATTTCATCGATTTTTACTGGTTAACAACTTGAAAAAAATTATGAGAAAAGTTTTGACATTTTAGCGAATTAAAACGTATTTAATTATTTTTTAAAATAATTTCTTACTTTCGAATTTTTGAATTTACAAAAAAAAAAAAGTACAGTAAATTGGTGGATAGACGGGTGAGTTTTATTGATTTAAGGACAGAAACTCTTACAAACAATACAATTCAATTGGTAAGAGATAAATAAAGCGAGTAATACAATAAAATAAATATCGAAGTAAAACAATAAACAACAAAACTAAATGAAAAAAAATCAGAAAAAAAGGATATAAAATTCTTCTTAAATCTCTGAAATTCCGAAAGAATTTCTCAGATATGAAGGTAGAAAACAAAGTATATAAATAATTTAATGACTTTTTAATGTCTGTTCTACAGAAGATACAGTACAACAGGAACTGAAAAATCATTAAATAATTTAGATTATTCAGAAAATGTTTTATCAACATAAGTATAAATTTGATTTGAAAGAACAATGATATAATTTTAAGTTGTAATGAACTTCAATCTTCAATGATTCAGAAATATATCAGAAATTACACTTATGAAATATGACTGAAAGTAAGTAAAATCTTTTAACCAGACATGAGAATTCATAAAATTAAATCGAATGATATTTTTTAAAATAAATTAGCTGTGTATCTTTCTATACCAGACATTAATTTAAAAAAAAATTGTCAGTTGATGCAAAGATATCAAATTGTAAAAGTTTAAAAGTGTTCAGCCATTTTAAAAAGTAATCTTACTAATTCCAAAATACAATATTCTAATAACATAAAATTATTTTTTTAAAAAAGAATATAATGGCAAATATGTATAATTTTCATCTGACAAGAGGACAGAAAGAATGATAAATGATTATAAGATAACTACTATAACTATTGATTATTACTATTATTTATTATTAAGAGTTAATTACACACATGTAATATAATTCCTTGTAAAATTATACAGAATAGCGAGGAAATTATAATCGAAAAGTTTAAAGCCGATACAATTCAAAAGATATTTGATATATATTGTTCACTGCTTTTTGCCCTTTAGTTACATTAACTTTTTGTGATAACTTTGTGATAAGTTTTTCAACTTAAATTTTGTGGTGTGATAAGCCATAAAATTTAAGTAACTAGTTAGGTTATCACAAAAAAGTTAATATAACAACAAAAATAAAAATATAAAAGCAAATCTTCCTACACGAAGAGTGTTTATACGCATTTTTCAACGCTTCTATATTTTAAAAAATAGTGATCCAAACAAGAGGATAATAATAATGTCCTTTTATCGGATAAGAACCATCTTCGGCCTTTTAAAGATATCGAAAGAAATTGAGGTTTATCTCCCAAGATACGATACAATAGTCACTGGTAAATCCACATAGAATTGTGTAGATCCGTACTTTCGCATCAAACATTTTTATCCATTAGATGGATTTCAGAAGAAATATTAATAATCTACAGAATGACTCGAAAGAACCTATTCCTGTAGAGAATATTATTTTATTGTTATTATTATGACAGAATAGAATAATCCTTTACTGATCCATGAAAATATTTACTTACATTAAACATTACTGAATTAATACTACATAAAGTTTTTATTGTACCGTGTTTAAAAGTTATTAACTTTTTCCCCCAGTTAAAAGTTTTATTGACTGTTTCTAAAAGTAATATTTAATTTTATTTTTATGTAAAAATAAAACTTGAAATTGAACTTTTATATTAAAATTTAATTTGGAAAATCATAGATAACCAATATTTTATTAAATTTTATTTTACTAATAATTTATTAAATAAGAAAATTGTGAAAATTTATCAATTGAAAAACGTAAAGCATTTACGTTAAATTAATATTTGTGTTTTACTTCGATAAATATAAAATTCACAATAATGTACATTAATCAAAAATTAATACTAGAAAAACTATTTTATTGGGCTGCAATTTGAAAAAATTGTAGACCTATTAATTCTCAACGTCGTCCGTCCGTCTGTCTTTCTTTAATCTCGAAAACGGAGTTAGATAAATGAAAGACGAGACCAGATATGGAAACCTTAGGTCCATTGAAAGTCACGTTATTTCAATTCAAAAATTCCCCTGAAAGGAGTTAGATAGATGTCCGGCACGACTCGATTGCTAAAGGAAAAGTATGATGTACAGGGGCAAGACACTGCTAATTTGAAGGTGGAGAGCATATATTTTAAATTAAATGAATTAAAAAATATGATTAAAAATAATTGCTCGTTTATTATTATAATTAATTCAACTTTTTTCTATTCGCTGCAAGGTAGATAAGTGAATATACTGAAACATATACAGTATTTTACGCCTGCATAAGAGTGATTATGATGAAGGTGTAAGGCTAAGATAAAACGAAACAAATTTGGAATATTTTCTATATTATTTTAGTAGTGCTACACATTTCTTAATATAAAAATATCACGAAGAGAGTACAAAAAATCACAAATTTTAAAAAATCCTAAATATATCAATTTCTTATTTATGTTATTTATTAGCAACGTGAACTAGCAAGTGCTATCAATATAACCGTTGATTTTCACAAAATTTCAAATTCAAAAATCAAACAACAATAATTTCACATTATAGAAAAAACTGCGGTACGAATAACCTCATTGAGGAAGTGTGACCGATAGAAATGCGTGACACGAGTAACAATATAAGAAGAGTTATTCTAAGTATCATATCGAGACATTCCATTACTTGAGACTTATATGTTCCCTGATTTTATCATTCTAAGTAGTAAGATATTGCGGATTATAACATTAAGAATGTTGGAATGAACTATAAAATATTTTATATACTAGAAGCCAACGATAAAAACTATCATAAAACAAATAAAGTATAATTTTTAAGTATTATATTTCCGTGAACAGTTGGCAAACGTAACTTGTCTACAAACAGAACCTCACTCTCACACCTCACTGCTTAAAAGTGCAGTATAAAACTTTGACTTAAGCATAACAATTAAAACTGTATTTTTATAAACTATGATAACTATAGATCATCATCTATCTTTAATAAATGAGAAATTTTAAAGACTTATATATAAAATACCTTTCGAATAATTTGATTTAATGTTATGTGATTCCGTTGTAACGTTTGATATTTTATCTGATAAAAGTTTAAATGACATTTATTGACGTAATTATTGAAATACTTTTTCTAAAAAACTGCCTAGTCGATTGCCTTTTCTTTTTTCTCAACGAGAAAGTTATTCCCCATCGTCTATCAGAAATTGCTTGCATTGTGACTGCATTCACGTAGGAGCATTCAATTGATGAACGTTTTTTATGCGAAGCCAACTTAACGGCTTCACAATGTATACTCTGAAAAAAGCTCCATAAAATCAACATAAACAATATTATTTTTGTGTATTTCATTCTAAATAGAGGATAGAAATTTCTTTCATTAAAAAGTAATTTATTAGACGATTCATCTAAAATAAAATATGAAAAATGTTAGATGAAAATCATAAGCATAAATATGATAAAAATTGGAAACAACTTGTATAACTTTTGTATTTAAATACTAATACGCTTGTTAGAATCAAAATATTTTACAAACATAATAAATAATTAATTAATTTGAATAAAAATGCTTCTGTAAAAATAAATGACTGTATTAATTTCATTTAAATAGCATATTTATAAAGCGTAGATATTAAATAAAAATCAATACTACATTTTCAATGATAATATTTAAAATTTAAATTGATTATTTTCAATGATAAAATGATTCTTTCGAATTATTGCTAAAAAAATGAACTGAACTAAGATTTATCAGAAAATTTTGAAACAATGAAATAAAATAAATATAAAAATTTCATAAAGATAAAACTGAAGATTATAATGAATACAATATATTGTTTATGGCCTACATTTTTAATGATAATAAAAATAATAATACAGGTAATAATCGTATGCCTAGTAATATGAAATCTTTCCTAAAGGAATAGGTTATCTACTTAAAGTGGAATATACAATTTGTTCATAATTAATTCATGACAGATTATGGAAATTTATCAGATGACAACAATAAAAGTTGCAAAGACAGCTTTCAATTTTCTCTTTCAAATTAATTTATCAATTTATTTTTATCATTTAGAAATAAATTTTTAGTTTATTTATTTAGGTGAGGTACAATGAAATTACACTAAAATTTTATTTAATATTTTAATTATGCAAATCTATACAACAGCAATAAAATATAGAGACGATTCAATTCACTTAAATAATATAACTTTATAGATATCTTTATAATTAATTGGTTAGATCAGAGGGGGGCAACCATTGGCATGCGTGCCAAACCACTGTTTTCCGGCACGCAACTCAAGGCTAACTTTGAAAAATAAATATCCAACATATATTTTTACTTGATAGAATACAATTTTATGAGTAGAGGGATACTAAATAAAAATGTAATAAAGAAACAAACACTATCAACCGTTTTAGTAATAATAAGTAATAAGAAATTGAAATATATAGCCAAGACATCTATCTCTTCTGTGATATACTGACTTATAAGGTTTTCACCAAACAATGGTGCAACAACTGAACGGGAAAACGTGGAGTAATTTTTTACCATCATTTTATGTATTTTTTCGTGTTTCGTAAAGAATTTATCGGGTTTCTAAAGTGCATTTGATTATTTGGAAGGGTTTTCTCAATACTTGAAATATATCAAATAATAATAATGCTCCCAAAAATTTCTGTTTGTGCGTGAGAAAATTCTGCATCATAGATTTGTGATTTTGGAACGAATACTTAAAAAGGTTGCTCGCCAGTGGGTTAGATGGTTATGCAGTTAAATGATAATCTGTCGGTATGACAGTCCGGGTCCACAAGAACAGCTTAGTTCAACTTAGAAGGCTGGGATCGAATCCGGGCTATGACTGCCTGGATTTCACGAGTGCTTATGGTAATAAAAAAATATTATGCCTCTGGTACTTCAACTGCAGATGGAGCGATTGCTCCCACCGGATTCCATGTTGTAGCGGCTGCTGTTGGATCCGGTTGAAAAAACTGCGATTGTCCTCGTGAATTTTCAGGTGAGTGAAATGCTGGATATGTTTTACTACGTTCCTCAACTTTCGGCCGATCCTGGTACGAAGCATCTTTCAGGCCTTAGTGCTGTGATTTTCTGATACACACATAATCTATGAGATGATATCTTACTGCTGCGGAAGATCCGGGATAATTTATCATACATAAAAATTCGAATGGATGATAAAATTTCATGTTAATTAAAATTGAAGATAAAGATGTCGAAACAGTCACCTTTACTCTCTTTCATGTTTTGGAACACATTTCTTGACGATCTAACTTCCTGACCGTAAAAAGCTACTTTGTCGCCAAAGTTTGAAAAAAGTTCCTTTAAAACACGAAAAAATATCCGATTAAAAAATAAACGTTTTCAAAAATCAGAACGTCGTCTTACTTTCCCATCCATACTGCACTGGCACCATACTGTTGCTTGAACTTTTATGCATTAAGAGAAACGCTAGTAACACGTAGATTTCAAGCTGTCCTCTTTGTCTTCAATTTTAATTGCCATGCACAGTTCGCAATTTATCAAGCATCGTTCGCTATTCCTCACCCATGCCAGTTCTATCGAGGATCAGGCCAGTCCTTAATGAACGTAAGCTAATTGTAGGTGACCATGTAGCGTGGATAAAAGCACTGAATACTGATTATTGGTCATGAGTTGGCGTCTGACAAACGGGCTTGCCGCGTGGAGTTTCCGTCACCTAAATAGGGACCAACTTTCATAGCGAGTCCTCCCATATATTGCGTTGCCGTAACGCATCAAACCAATATACATTGACTCTGTTCATTTGTGATTTTACTTTTATGAATTTGCACGGCGTTAAAAGTCTTATTGTAAAATGCAAGTCAAATTAAACATTTTAATGAATTAACGAGTTTTATAAATAATGACTTATACATAAAAATAATGGTTTTTATAAAGTATAATTTTCTTACAAAATCAATATATTTAATACTAAATGTTATATTTTAAGATTTTTAATATAGAATTTCTGTTCTACTCGTATTATTAAGCATTATTGTAATAATTTTATCATTTATATTAAAATTAAATGCGTTTAATACTCATTTCAAAAATTAAAAATTTTTATCGCTTGGATCGAAGTTACGGAGAAGTTTCGTAGATGAAGAAGCGAAGTTCAGAATTTATTTTTTAAATCTGTTTTTCAGACTGAAAAAGTTCTGTTTTCTTTAACTAGAATTTTTTCAAAGAACAAAAACGTAGGGAGCTATAAAAACAATTTCCATCTTTTTAACATTTGATGGACAACACACTACAGTGAAAAATCCGACAAAAAAAAAAGGAGAAAAAAAGATTTTCTCTGGATTTTAGCCATTCTAGTTTTTCTTCCAGATTCTAATTCTGACACGGACTTTGCAATGATGTGTAATGCAATAAAAATTCATGCTGTCATCTAGCTTCTCGTTGAATGTCAACATAGAAAGTTTCCTTTAAAACCGATTTTTATATAAAACATTGTTAAGATAAAATCGGCAACGAAGATTTTCATATTTTATATTTTTTCCCTCTTTTATAGAAAAATGACAGAGTTTTAAATAGAGTGTGAACTTTATTTTTTATTAAAAAATAGCTCAATTACGATAAAAGTTGATTAAATTTCTAAATTTATTAAAATACTAAGCTAAGTTATAGATGCTAATTAAAATGATAATTTTATTGCTTAGACTTTAAATGTAAACTATATAAAAACAAATTTTACTATAATAAAAATAGATAATTAGAAAGAAAAATAGTATATATTAATATATAATTTAATTTCATAAATATTTTAAATATATAAATTATTTTGTATACATTTTTCAGGAACATTGAATACAAAATAACCTTCAAACAACGGTCACTTTTTGTGAGTTCCGTCAATGGCCGATATTCAGAGATTTGACTTGAAGTTAATTTTGATTAAATTAAATTGTGCCTTTAAATTTAAAATACTGTCCAAATAAAATCTAAACATATTTTTAATATATGAACAAATAATAAAACCATATGAAGTGAGAGATTTAAATACACCTTACTAAAATTTAATAATTCAGTACGTTTAAGATTTAATATTAACACACAAAATGTCAATCATATAATACACGTACAAAAGCGATTAATAATGAAAGGGTAATCAACTAGACTATTTCTAATGATTTGATTATTTTAAATAACAGAATAAATAATAACGCATTGTTAAAACTTGTTTTTTTAACTTGAAAAACAAACATAAATATAAATGATTTTTCTATTATTAATGGAAATCCTTTGTCATTAGTAGTGAAATTATTTTGATTGTTAATGATAAAATACTGTTATAAACAATTAAAATCGCGACTATTTTTCTAGTCTATATCAATTAATTAATTACTTTTAAATGGCTATAGCTTAAAGTATTCTTTAATAGGCATGTAGAATCAGAAGTTTTCAACAAGAAAATGCTCAAAATTTCTCAAAGTTCAGCTGAAACTTTTATAACTTTCATGAATGATTTCAAATTTGCTGAAGCTGAAGTAGCCATTATCGACTTGATCAACCGTTAACTTGTATCTGCTTATGTATTAAATGCAGCGAAAAGTACAGACAATCCACAGTAACATAACCCATCCAGTTAATTTTTAAATTACATAAAATCATGAATCATTCATATTAATGAAAATTTAAACTAGGCCTAGGCTTATTTCTAACTTATAGATTATTAAAAATGGATATTTATTAAGATAATTAGATTATTCCCGCGATTGTTCTCAAAATGCATTTAATAATATTTGTATTTGTAGTTAACACTCACGAATGAACTCATTATATGAATATAAAATACTGTATAATAAAATTAATATCATTAGTAATAATTTATTATGTATAAAACGTTTCAAATCTCCCTTACAATCTACGGTAAAACTTCAGTAAATTTTAATCGTATAAACTTTATTTTAGTAGTATATTTAATTACATTGTCTACTCGTAACTTATATCGTGAAACTATTACAGTAATGCGTTATTATATCGTATCGTAACTTATATCGTGAAACTAAAAAAAAATTTTTTTTCAACTGAAACAGTAATTTAATTTAATCTTTATTATTTTTTTATTGATTTTTTACCTTATGGCTTACTACGGAATAAAATAAAGTCCACAATATTATTGTTATCTTTAGCTAATAAAATTTTAAAAAATTGTTTGAAATAGAACAGTTTAATTAAATTTCTGAATGAGTTCTATGAACTAAAACTCAAAATTGTTTATACATCCCTATATACAGTACGTTGAGTGTGTGTGAAAACGAAAAACTAGGTTTATTGAAAAGAAAATTCAAAGCTGTATGTGTAAAACAATTTAATTAAATTAATTTTTTTTATTCTATCGGTAGGGCCTATATTTTTACGAAAATAAGCGTATATCACTAGATATCTTCTCAATGCTTCGCTGACCCTCTGAAACCATCCCACCGAATCTTAGGATCCGCAGACTCCAGTTTAAGACACGTAGATTAATTATTTCCATATTAAAAAAACAAATTAAATTTGAAAAAACACATTTTATTCTTTATAACAAAATTAAAATTACCACGTCTAATAATCAGATATTCTTTAAATTCGGATCTTTTAATAATGGAAAACTTTACTATTTTCACTTTCATTTACTATTTTGTTATTTTATTCTATATCAACCTCAACATATTCATCCATTTAAGTAAAAACTAAAATTACATTAAAAATGATCATAAAGACTACTATTAATGAATGTATAGGAATCAAAATTTCTCGTAATCGCCAAATATTTTCAAAACTAGAAACCATTTGAGTATGTTATAAAAATATTAATTCAAATTTTATATTAAAAATCAGTCTCTCTAGATTCTTTTTCACTTTGGCTCTTTCCACCCTGTGGGTACTAAGAGGGCCTTTTTTTTTTCTATACCTATCGTGAGTTCTGCCAGGCCCATAATGAGAACCACCGGTGTCGGGACGGATCGCTCTCAAAAAATTCCGAGGGTTCGTTAGTCTACCTGGATTTGATCCCGGATTCCTCAGAGCATAGGCTGACGACTTAGCCGCCTTCCGCCATCAGGTCGTCGATCTTTTCGTATTAAAATTCTAGTTTTAAAAGTACATCAAGTTAAATTTTCAGTTTGTTTGTTTGTTATGGCAACTCAACGCTTGGGCAATATGTCTAGGGGGATGCCTTCCGGGAGGCCTTTTTAAGGGTAACTGGCGTTACAGACAACTTTTTCAAAATCTTTGAAAATATGTAAATTGCCTGAGAAAAATTGAGTTTTTAAAAATTTAGAATTTTCTTACCTCAGTTATATTAAGATATGCACATATTAAGAATGATATGTAAAGACATTCTTACAATGTTCGATAATTGTTACTGAAAAACAAAAAAAATCTTCAATATTAGAAAAGCAAATAATGCTTAAAAAGTTAAAGATCAGTATTTAATTACGACTGACCAAGTTTCATTTTACTTTTCCGGCTTATGTATATACCACGAGAAAGTATTGGAAACATGTGAAATTTGACTCTCCGGATCTTTTGCAAGTTTCGACGTTTTGCGACCCCCTGAACCCAAAAAAGTATAATAATAATAAAGTATGCGTAGCGTGTGTGTTGACGTCTACTTTCGTTTAATATCTCAGGATGGGGTAAAGATTTAAGAAACGAAATTTGCCATGGTAACTTGTATATAAGGGGCATTGTTACTATTAAATAATGGTGATTAAAGGTCAAGAGGTGGCGAGATAGAAAGATAAAAAAAAAAAATACTAAATTTGAAATAGTTATATTCATTAATCCATAAATAATAGTATAAGTATAGATGGTAAATATGTATTTAAAAATACAATGCTATATAGTTTAATTATACATGTCTTTAATTGCTTATGATTAGTTACAATGTTTGATATTTTTCAACAAATTGTAATATTTTAAAAAGTACGTTATTTTTCTGTTTATAATGTGTAATAAAAAAATCAATATCATAAAAAAATGTTCTGGAATCGTGCGACTTTAAATATTTACATAGCCTTTAATTTAAAACTTTTTAATGCTTAATTTATATTAAGTTGTTAGAATTTCGCTTGTATGTTTCTTCTAGCTTTTAATCCATATTTAACATAATGTTTAAAAACTATATTATAATTTATAATTACAGAATGTAATTACTGTAATCAGACTAAAGCATTTCTCTTTAAAATAAATAAAATCAGATATAAGTATCATAGTAAATAAAATGTATTCAAATTCACTATTATTATCAAATTAATTATTATTAATATTGCCGTCGATTACATATCTTTAAACACAAAAATTCCTTTATAAACTATATTTTCCAATTAGATATTAATACAGAAGAACTGTTATGTTGTTTATCCTTAAATGATCTCTTGGATGATAATATCTGAAAGATATATAACTCAATAATTCGTTGAGGGATTTGATCTTTGCATATTCTGTTCACATACCTAACATATTTTGCTGTATTCCATCTATCATGTATAAAAGTAATAAGAGTTATTACTTTTATACATGATAGATGTGCATAATACACGAGTACACAAACAAATTAGTTTAATAAAAATGTTGTATATAATACACGAGTATATTATGTAATATATAAGTATGCACATATATTTTTTATTCTTGACTTAGTTTAATGTAACATTTAGACTGGTAAAGTAAAAGGTTATTTATTTTGCCACGTTGATTAATTTGTTACTTTTCATTTCTGTTATAAACTGAATTACTTCTTTCAAAAAATCGCGTCTATTAAATCAGCATTTATGGAAGTTCTTAAATCAGGTTTAATAACTTTAAGAGCGGAAAATAAACGTTCTACCGAAACTTGGGTTGGTGCCTGTGACAGTCAATGCTGTATCTTGGATAATGTCTGGATAGTGAAGTATCGCCGTTTTAACATCCAAATTTGACGAACGGTCAGTCAATGTGATTTACTTCTTCCATTGCATTGTAAAAATCATCTTTAAATTTTGTAAGATTTACTTTTCTGTCTGTGCTCATATTAGAATTCAAGCTTAATTTTGAGGGTACAGACGAGTTTTATAAACACTAATAACGAGTAAAATATTAAGTCCGACCACACTGGAGATATGACACATGACCCCTTCTATGTCTCCACTCCCCGTCGACCTTTAATTAAGAACCAAAATTTAATAACATTAATGCCCCTTTATACACAAGCTACCGTGCCAAATTTCGTTTCTTAACCTTTACCCATTCTGAGATATTGTTTAACATCTCAGAACAGAGAATAAAGAAATTAAACAAATTAGACGCCAACACACACGCGAATTTCCCCCCCTTTATTTGACATTTTTTGGGTTCAAGAGGTCTCCAAACGTGTAGATTTGCAAAAAACTCGGAGGTCAAATTTGACACGATTCCAATATTTTTCAGTTTTATATACATAACAAGTTGGGAAACTCAAATACCAAAAGTCCACGATTCCGACTCCACAGCCCTTGTTAAAATATAAAAATGAAAATATTGAATAATTTAAGGAAGATAAAATTTTGTTTTAAGATATTCTATTTGGTTTGAACTTTTGGTTAACTTAATATTGGTTAATGAGCCAATTCACATCCTATAAAATTTTCAAATATTTGTAAGAAAGTTTGATGTAAGAATCATTGTGGATACACATTTATTGTTGACAATATAGATCATTTTTGAATGACGAGAAGGACTACATCATCGATCCTAATTATAAATCGATTCACAATTCATAGAAAGTTCTTGTGAACTATTCTTTCATGAAGATAAGAAAGAAATTTTGATATATAGTTAAACAAATTATATTTAACATCATTCCAAAATTTTGTATTCTGTAAAAAAATATAAACAATAAATCTGAGTTTAACAAGATTCTATAATATTAATTTAAAATTCAACAATACAATTTTCATAATTTCGACAATTTATATATCTGTTGGTATTAAAAAATTTCGAAAATCGTGATACATATTGTTAACAAAATAAACAGTTATTTAAACTTCGCTTTTAATTAGTACAAATTCATAAAGTGTTTATTAAATGCTTTAAATATTTTGTTTTGCATTTAAATTTTAAGTCATGATTTCTGTATGCAAAAATTCAAAATAGTGTACAATAATAATAATAATAATTTATGTACATAATCATTATCTTAATAAAAATTTTTGATCCTTTCGTTTAGATTGAATACAAACAGAAAATCAAACTCTTCTATTATTGATATGAAATGAACAAATGAGTTATATTTGAAGAAATTGCTCTATAACTTATTTATGTTCTGTACAGAAATATATACGTTTAATTCGATGTAAAATGTTTATATTTTGAAAAACAAAATTGATAGATCCTAGATTTAATGGATTTCGGATTTCACAGAGAAAAAGTTTCGGTCCTAAAGGAAATATCCAGCAACGAGTTGCGTAACTTTCACGGGAAAAAATTTAAAATTTATGTCGAGCCATCTGTTATGATAATTTATTTTTAAAAAACTTTTTATATTATTAATTATTATAAAATGGCAAAAGGCTTAACTTCGAAGGTAATGAGTTTTGTAGAAAATTATAAATGCTAACGAGCAATTATTTATTGTGAGATTGTCACAATACCGGGCTGAAATTTTTAATTATATTTTTAAATTTATTTAATTTAAAATATATGCCCCACACCTTAAATTAGTAGTGTCTTGCTCTTATACATAAAATACGTTTCCTGATAGCAACAGAGTCATGCCGTCATCTATCTAACTCCTTACGGGAAAAATTTTTGAATTGAAATAACATGATTTCCGGTTTGCACCAGAAGTTCGTACGAGACCTCCTGCCCCTAAGCTTTCCATATCTGGCCTCGATATTCATCTATCTAACTTCTCGATTTTAAGGAAAGACGGACAGTCAGACGGATGACAGTGGGAATTTATAGGTCTACAATTTTTTCAAATTGCTGCCCAACAACGAGTAAAATTTTCATTAAATCTTACCCCACAAGAGATATGACATATGACACATAACCCCCACTCTATTTCCCACCTATAACTACCAAAATTTAATAGCATCAATCTCCCCAATACACAATCCTCCCTGCAAAATTTCAGAAATTTTCAACGGGAGTTATTAATCTTCAAAGTGGGTAAACAAAATCGTGTCTCCCACAAATACACACTAATAACCATACACACAGAAAAACTCCCTACTTGTTTTTGCATTTCTCGACGTTTCAAGATCCCCTAAGTCCAAAAATGTAAAAATCTTGGGGTAATTTCTTGACCGATCGCCAAACTTTCCCTCTGTTATATATAACATCCAAGAAAGTAAAATTTACAACCCATTTTAATTCGAGAATAAGATCGAGTCAATGAGTATAAATTACTTAAAATACAATATATTATTATTTTATTCGTACTTATATATTATAAAAATATTTTAATACATCTTACACATTGCAAATTTGTCGTGTTGTGTTGCAGTTTGAACAAATTGTAGACCTATATATTCCCATTGTCATCCGTCTGTCTCTTTTTCTAATTTCGAGAACAATGTTAAATAAATGAAATTCAAGACCAGGATCAAAGGGAAAAAATCGTTTCTAATAATTCAAATTTTTTTCTTGAAGATACTTTTTGTTATTGGAATAAATGTAAATTTTTTACATTTTTTATTATTTGAAAAAAATTAATAATGTGAAGTTTGATTAAAAGAAATATTTTATTTATTGATAGATAAGATTCGTACGGGTAAGTTAACAAGCAATCCTTATTCCATGTCGAGTTGTAGAGAAAAGGACAGGAAAAACAGATGGTTCGACCACAATGGGAAAAACATCGAACCAAAAAACAGGAGATAAAGTACATTCAGCTAGAATCTTTATAAAATTAATAAAAATAGTAAAAGTAAAATAATAAAATTAGTTAAATTTAGTTCTAAAATTGAAAACAAAGCTTAATTTTTTATTAATTAATTGAAAATTAGAATATCATCTTCATTAATTTCAATTGAATAAATTTACATAAACAATACTTATTTAAAAATTTGTAAAAAAAAACTCAATAAAGATTTCGATTTAATTAAAAGAAATATAAAATTAAATAAACAGTTTTAGATTTTTATTTATTTAGTTTATTTATTTGATTTCGAACTATATAAATTTATAATTTTGAGACAATTCAACTTTGTTATAATTTATTTACAAACTTCACATAAATAAAAATTTTCAAATTGAATTTAGTAATTGTTTGATAAATATTGAAAGTTTTACAATAAAAATATTTAGAATTATAATTTTTTTTTAATCTATTCTATAAGCAGATTTTTGTCATGTCGATAATGTTATCTATATACAGTATGCCTATATCTATGTAATGGTGTTCGAGCAGTTATGGGATTTCGTTTGGAGAATAGGGACTGAAAATCAATTTCGTCTCAGAGTTTGGATTGCCAATAGCAGATATTGGCCTGCCGCTATGTAAATCACAGTAATGTTGAAAGTGATATAAAGGCCCAATAGACCAACCTTTGTCAAGAAGGCATATTTCCAATCAAATTTCTCGAAGGATTCTATTCTTTCACTGATTTTTTAAAACTTCTTTATATTTATTCAAATTAAGCGTGTTTAATCATACGATACAATGGATATTCGCCGTATTTTAAATAATTTTTATAAAGAATATATTAAGGATTTTTTGAAATAATGGATCGGAAACACTATTTTATTATTTATAACTAATTTTTCTCAGGTTTCTGAGATTTTTATTTCAAATTTACAGCATCAGAAAACAAAGCTGTTGAATATTTTTTATTCGAATATATAATATAAGGGGTGATCATAATTAAAGAATTGATGCTCAGAGTTCTCTGTAGAAAGAAATATGAAGCAAATTGCAACTAAATTTGGAATACATTCTGTCCCAAGTATGCGATTTTGATTTCCGGGAAAAATTTCACTTTAAAACTCAGCTACTAGAACGAAGTTCGACGCTGTTGCCACTTAATCACCATATTATGTACTGTATTTTTTAAAACAAAGTTCGAACATAAAAGAAATCGCAAAACGTTCTTCCCTTTTCACAAACCGAGTTCGCAGAACATTCAAAACGCCATATTTTTGAAGGTCAACCACATTGCACATCTGTAATCATATCTAAAATTGAAATAAAATTATTATAGTTGTTTCCCGAAATTTGTTAGAAAACATACATAATATGCATATTAAAGGTACAGCAGCGTCAAATTTCGTCCTAGCGGATAAGTTTGCTAGACAAAACTAAAATTTCATTTAATCGTGTTCGTTCATACAAACGTGAGCTCTTCTCATAAAAATACTTTCTAACATGTATTCCTGATCATAATTCATTCCTTTGTTACTCTTTCTTTTCGAAGACTAAATATTCATTTATCGCTAATTTCAATTTATTGAGACAGACGAATTGAAATCAAATGATGTTTTATTGGTTTTGGTTTTCAATCTGGCATTTTTATTTTTTAGATTTAATATAAAAAATAGAGTATCATGTTCTATGTTCCACCTTTAATTCATAAAGAAAAATCAATGTATATATTCCATCGCCGATTTTATACAATCAAATCCATTTTTAATGTGTCAACCATTGGATATCTGATTTCTTAAGTAATTCAGATAGTCAAAGTTTATTGTAAACTTAGAATCTTTGTTGCTTGTTGAGCTATTAAATCAGAAATTTCTAAAAAATTCGTATTAAGCTAACATTAATTTTTGATTTTAGTTCATTTTATTCATTTGTTTAAATTCATTTAATTCTGTTTTAAAAATTTGACTTTTTATAATGAAAAATGTTATTATTCAAATGTTAAATATGAATTTTGAATTTTAATTTATATTAAATCTATTTTATTATATTATAAAACGTTAATTTTAGTAATTTCTAAAGATAATAAATTTTATAACATTAATTTTCTATATATATATTAGTTAATTTAAGAAAGTTAACTATTATATAAAGGAATATTTTTAATAATTAACTTTTAGATAAAATAATTACTCCTTGATTTTTTACTATATTGAATAAGGCAATGCTTTTTGTATATTAATATACTGTACCAGTACGTTCATGAACATACCGAAATCTATCGAGACTAATAAAAAAACTCTACTGCAATATAAAATTCTATTTTTTAGAAATATACAGAATTTAAGATTTATCATAAATACTAAAATCAATAAACTCTTTTAAGTTTTACGATTCTAGTCAGTTGAATAAAGGATAAAGTCTAGAGGGAATTTTCTAAAATAACCCTCCGGTGATGAGAAAATCATGTCTAAGGAGAAAGATAATAAAAATTCGTTGAACAAATATGGAAAAGGAAAAGTTAATAATGTTAGAAAATACGAGCCAAACACCAAAAGAAATGAGAACAACGTAGAATAAATACAGAAAAACAATGAGAATGGTAGACCTCCTTGAATACTTGAAAAGACAAGCTCGAGTAGCGACGACATTTTGTCGCCTTATTTAGAATAACAATGTTCAATTCCTTTCTCTTTCTATCGATTATCTCGTTTTTATATTTGTAACTTACACTTAACAACTTTCATAAAACGAAACTGTGCTACATAAACAGAGTTATTGAAAATATCGGGGAAGAATTATTATTTACTTGTTTTTAGTTTTTTATGCCTGATATTTACAATTCATAAAATTCTGATAGAAAAAAAAAATATTTTCGCTTTAATTAAGTTTATTTTAAAATGTATATATAAAATTACACGGGATATCAACCTTCATTTTAAATAGTTTAAATAATTTTGCAATTTTGAATAATTTTCATCTCTAAATTGAATTACTCGCAATATTTATAATGAATAAGCTGTGCAATTACAATTATCCTCTTACAATACCTTATCTTCAATCAAATTTAAAATTTTATCGAAATAATTTTCTGTCGTAAGAGAACGTTATCATGAATAAAGCGCAGGTTTTAGTTATATTATTTGATTAATATACAGTATACAGTATTAACAATTGTTTAACACAATAGTATTGTTTTTAAAAATAAAGTTGAAGACAAAGTCCGTCCAAAAAGGAACCAATATTTATTCACTTTCAATGTTCCAGAATACAAACTTTTGGCGACCGACCTTTTTGGACAGACTTTGTCTTCAATTTTATTTTTAAATATAATAGCCATTCGACGGAATCCTACAATTGACAATAGTATTGTATTAAAGAATTGCCTAATGTGAATTATCTTATATTTCAGTAGCTTTTCTAAAAATGTCTTTTGCATTAAAATATATTTTATTCAATATATTCTCATCGTCTATAAAGATCATACAAATATCATGATAAATTTCTAATTAAGTTTATAGATATTTTATAGAAAACTTTAATAACTTAACTTTAATTATTCATCTATAAAATCATTATTTTTATAAAATAATGATTTTATAGATGAATAATTAAAGAACTATGAATAAGTTTAACAATGACGTCAAATCATACGTACGAGATGAAAACTGGGTGAAAACAAAGTTAATGGTCGATTTTGTGTATTAGCGGTATGCGCGTTCCTCCCAAAAACACCAAAAAGTTATGAAAAATTATTTTATTTTTCATATTTTTACGACTTTAGGCAATTGGCTTATTTTTTACATTCATATTGATATTTTATCCTCGAGTAATGCAGTTGTTTATGTTTTAGATTTTCTGAAATAGTAAATCAAATTCTACGAATATATATACAATATAAATATACATTTATTTATTAACTGAAAAAAGAAAAGGCAACACATAATTGCTCTTGTCAAGTTCAAGAGGGGAACTGCATTTTTACAATCCCCATCTATTGCAATTCCTATTAGATGTAACAAGTACAACTTCAGCTATCTTTTTAAACCAAACAGATTTTCATCCTGTATGTTCCATACTGAGAATGTTACATGATCTAAGTTAACTGTAACTACCTGCAACAAAATTTGATTTACAAATTCGGAAAATTTGCATTAACATAACTGCATTACCCTAGGATAAAATATATGAGCGTACAAAATAATACCCAAATTGCCTCAGATAATATAAAAATATAAAAAATAATTTTATTTTTCACAATTTTTCGGCATTTTTTTTTTCTCCGAGAAAACGTGCGTACTGCTAATACAAACATCGACCATTAGCTTTCTTTTTACTCAGCCATCAGTAGCGCGTTATAGCTTCATAAGGTCCAGGCGAATTTGAATTGGGGACTATATACAGTGTTGACTTCAGACATTTTTCTTCGGCGATACTTTTTGAAGGAAATATTTTCTTATGAAAGATTGGTTTGAGAACCCCTGTTGTGGGGACCCCAGACAATTACCCTTTTTGCCCATAGGATAACGCGCCATTGCCAGACATATACGATTTTACATTTGGGCATCCACGTGTATACTGTATATATTTAAGCTATACACATTCATGTCTTCTTAAATACTTTGTAATTTGATAAAAGTTCTTTGTTATCCGTTAACACCGGATTATCGGAATGATATACGGTATATTGTTACATCTGTTAATTCCGGATTATATATTTTATATAGATTGTTTGTTCTTCCGAACTTTTAAATCCTCTTAAGAACTAGTACCCGACTTAGATTTCATTTCATTCCCATTTAACAATCTCATGCATTAAAGAAAACTTTAAACCGAAATTAATAATAAATCGTCTTTGAGAGAGTACAAAAATAAAAAAAGGGGAAAAAATATATGAATAGTTTGAAAATACAAAACAAGAAATAATTGATTTCTAAACGAATAGATATTTTAATATTTTACTGTCTTCAGGATTGATGAATTAAATCTTATTCTTCACTTTTAAGAAATAAAGAATACGATTAAATGAATTAAAATATTTTTGAATATTATCCCGAAAAAACGAAGATATAATTTTATTAATTTCGTATATTTGAAAAGTTAATATCAATTTTTTCAAATATTAAATATTTCCTATTATCAACTTTTTAATATTTTTGAAGTATAATCTCCATTTTTAATTCTTTCTTGAACCATTTTTAGAAGCTATGATGATTTATATGATGTAATTTAGTATAAAATGAGATTTTTCTTTTTATTTTGAAAATTTTGGAGTTTTTCTTTTGGCCGATTAAATTTTGGAGTTTTTCTTTTGGCCGATTAAATTTGAGAACAAGATTAAATTGAAGGCATCGAATTTTGCATCTTATTCCTGTATTTGTTGATTAATGTCAAAATATTTGATAAGTGTTCTTATAAAATAAAAATAAGCTATTCTTTTATTGATAGATAGTAAATATTATACGTAATATAAAATGACAATACCATAAAATTTTTATAATGCCGCGGACTTCAACATGCCAAACAAAATTTATAAAATTGTAAATAATTTTTATTTTATTCCAATTATCTATATACTGTAATTTAATAATAGAAAATACGTACAGTAAATAGTAATAATAGTAAGTATTATCTCAATATCTTAGATATACACGTCTCTAGAAATATTGAAGGAATTTTGATTAATCAGTAATTGAATTATTCAAGATTTTTTTTAAATTATCCAAATCCAAACATTATATACTGATAAATAATTATTAATTTTAAACTTGTAGTTTTGTTCAAAACTTAATTATAATTTGTGTTATTTTGTAACTAAAAAAAAGTTATTTCTCCTTGAAAAATTACTTAAACTTAATCAAGATCTTTTAAGAAAATTAATTAGAAAACAAGTAGAAACAAGACATTTGTATTTATTTTCTAACATTAAAATCGATTTATTTTGTTGGGAAATTCAAATTTTATATTTTATTAACCTTATTTCTCAGTATACAATAACTAATAACTAAGTTTTAAATAACTTAATTCTATCGAAGTTGAACGGCACTGTTCTGAAAATTGATAATAATTAAGAAATTCTTTATTCCAGCAATAGTCTACCAGTGACCGAGTGGTAAAACCCCTGAATATTGGTAGTTGGTCGGGAGTTCGCGCCTGACCAACGGACTGGCCTTTGTGGAGTTTTCTGGGATTTTATTCAGAAGTGGAAGCCTGGCATTGAAACAGTACTTCTGGGAGGCCCTCACTCTTGAAAGATCATCCTTGGATAACGCAATATATTGCATTGCCTTATCCCAAGATTCCACTTTATTCCAACAATGTTAGATTATTTACTATAGTTAAAAATTATGGTGTTCCTATCTGTTCGAAAGATTTCTATAACTCATATCATCTTCAGCATCCCGAAATACTAGAACATTCAGCATGCTAATTTTATATAGCACTAAAACGACTTCTCAACTGTTCTACATTAAAGCAATTTTGTCGCAATTACTATACACTAAACCAATATTAATCGATTTATTTTCAGGTATTAGATCACAAATAAGTTTTATGCAATAAATAACTTATTGTACATTATCGTGGTATTATCGTGTTTGATAAGCATTATTAAAGTTAATATTCAGATAAAAAATCCAGTAACGAGTTGCGTAACTTTCCCGGCTGTTAAAAAATAACTTTTACAGTATATTTTTAAATTGTAATAAATAAAATTGTGTATGGCGCCATCTGTTATGAGATTTTGTTATAAAAACTTTATATTTTTAATTATTATAAAATAGTAAAAGGCTAAATTTTGAGAGTAGTGAGGAGTTTCATAGAAAATTGTAAATGCTAATAAACAATAGCGTCCTCATTAAGTTCGACCTGTCTCGAGATATGACATATGACCTCCCTCTTTCTCCCCATTCCTTCGACCTGTAACCACCAAAATTTACTAGCATCAACGTCCCTTATACATAAGCAACCATGCCAAATTTCCGTCCTTTATCATTACTCCATCCTGATATATTAAACAAAATAGACGCCAACACACACATATTCACGGAAAAACCGTTTTTTTACTTTTTCGGTTTCAGGAGGTCTCAAAACGTATAGAATTGCAAAAAACCCGGAGGGTCAAATTTGACACGATTCCCAATACTTTCTCTTGTTATGTATACATAACAGCTGGGAAAGTAAAATTTATTAAATTCATATACTATATATATATATATCTATACATAATAAATAAATATCGTAAAATCATAAAATATATATATAGGCCTATATATATTACGATATTTATTTATTTATTTATTTTTAATTTTGCATTAAAAATTACATTTGTTAATATTATTAAAAATATATTAATGCTGCTTCTTGAATTTAATGAAGTTTGTACATTGCCTTCCAATAAAATACACCCATTTGTATTCATAAAATGCATTAATATCACATTCACTTGGTAATGATTCTGAAATCTTTAAACAAAAATTTTGAACTTATTACTAAGTGAATATTCAGATATAGATAAAGCAGAATATTTATTTATTCAATAAATAAAATATATAAAAACCGTATTCTTAATACATAAATAAAGCATTCGATACGATAATAGATGATTTAGAAGACAATACAATGTTTAAAGGACATTTAGGACAACATTGATCGATGTCGAATCACACTGTGTAACAAATATTTCATGAAAATCATTAAACTGTAAGATAATATCCACGGTTTATTGTATTGTTGGATAAGAGTGTAATTCAGATTATGGGACAGTTCAAAGAAGATAGCCTACTGTTAGAAGAACACTGGAATAATTGGAAATAAAACGAAACATTAAAAATAAATAAAAAGTTATTAACCTCCTCGCAACGTATTTCAATTCCTTTTTTTTTGGAATATTTTGTATTATCTTGAAAATGTTCATAAATAAATATTACTAATAAAATGTACTGTTTAATTTTTACGATTATTGAAAATAACATCATCAGTTAATAACAAATGCCCCATATGTGCCTTTAAATTACATATACAGTACAGGAAAAACTGAAATAAGAATCCGTTATTTTATAAAAGAAAATGAAATAATTATTAATATATTTTATATAATATATATTATTATATATAAAAATATATTATTTTATCTTTATTTTCAACCGAATTTTCAAAACAATAAATAAATAATATAGTTTAAAAATTTCAAAATAACTTTAAAAAACAGTTAGTTACTAAGACAAAGTTATTTATTTTTTTTAATATATTGTTTTAATTCTGTAGTTAGATGTACTGTACTGTACGCAATTCAATTATGAAACAGATCAAAGAGAATACTGTTAGAAGAGCATTGAAGTAATTGAAAATAAAACGAAGCATTTAAATTTTTAATTGAACTGAATTGTCTTTCATCCTTCAGCATGTACAGTATATCTTTATATACGATAATTTTTAAACACATATATAAAACCTGTGTATATTACTCCAACAAGCTATAGATTTCAATAACAATTTTCTGATAAGATTTGAAGTTCTATATAATATTAAAGAGCTTTGTGTTATACATTATGATAATTTCTTATTTTTTCGATAAACAGTTACTAAATTGTCGTAACACTACTAATTATTTGAGACAAATTATCGTCAAACTGAGAAACTTAGTTTACTAGAATGGCATTAATCTCAAATTCTTACAAAGATATATTCTCGTTGGTTTAATGAGAATAATATTGATAGTTTTCGAATCCGCTTATCAAATCCCACGAGAACACATTTAAGGGTCTTTAAAGAGATGCTTGATTTTACCGAAGCTTTTAAAGCATTACATTTGAGTAGGGAACAAGTGTAGCATAAAATATCGATTGATTTCGAAAATATGTTTACGATCAATTAGAATGAAATGGCGATAATATTGAGAGTTTAATCCTCTTTCTGTGATAAGATTAAATAATTTTCAGATTTTAATTAAAATTTTCATCGTAGATTTAAGTAAAACTTTAAAATAATCATAGATTTAATTGGAAGATTATTTCATAATATATAATTCTTGATAAAAGAATAGAATATTAAAAGAAAAAAGAACAATACAGTATAATAAATCTCAGACAAGATTTATTATATCGTGCTTTCGCGAAATCCATACCAGTTAAAATCTTGATAGAGATCAGGAAAGTCAATTTTGTGACCGATTTATGATATTACAAATATGACAAACAATAAAAAAGTCCAGCAATGAGTTGCTTAACTTTCCCGGCAACATTTGGTGGCGCCATCTGTTACGATATTTTATTTTTAAAAACTTTTTGCCATTTTATAATAGTTAAAAAAATATAAGAAGCTTAATTTTGAGAGTAGGGATGGATTTTATAAAAATTTTGTAAATTCTAATAGTTATAGTTATAGTTATGAAAAGTGATTAGGAGGCGTTACTCAAAGGTATTTCCTCTAAGGGGATGAAATGAAGTGAGAAGGTCTTAGACGGAAGGGAAAGTGATTGGTGGCAGAGGCCAAGGGGATGAAGGTGGGAAGAGAAGGGAGATGAAGGGGGAGGCCGTGAGCCACAACGGGAAGCCAATATAAACAGTAAGGGTTACAATGGATAACAAAGGATACAATAAATATATACAGAGGATAAATAAGTAGGCTACATGGATAATTAACCGAAGAAATTCAATACAATGGAGAGAGATACATAACTTTGAAAAATATATACAAAAACATAATTAGCGTAGCCAAGGGCATTACAGAGGTCGCGGCGTTGACACCAAGAAACAGAAATGCGCGAGGACAGGTGTACAATATAAAGAAGTAGGGATATACATCAAACTGGAACCGAGACGTGACGATGCCGCGAAGAAGAGTAAACAAATACAGGTGTACAAATGGCAGAGCCAAGACAAAACAGAGGTAATCGCAAAGGTAAAGATTAAAATACGGCCGTTACAAAACAAACCCGCGAAGAATAAATGGCCAGGTAAATAGTACAAATAATTGGGGAGATGGTACAAGAGAAAAACATGGGTGTAAAAATTCCTACAGAGAACAAGCATACAAAATTACAGGAAAGTTACATAGGAATATATTATTACAACGGGATACATAAAGTACACGATATGTAATAAACCGAATTACACAAACAGGGATACAAAGTACAGAAGAAACCAGTTACAGAGTTATTATACCCAGAATGCCAACAGGATGGGACGGAGCCCACTTACATGGAAGGAGCTCTTGAGGTGGGGTCTTCAGTTGGTGCTGGTCCCTTGATGGGCATTAGGAGGGTCGAGGGCTGCAGTTGATCTCAGAAAGGCGATAATGGCACTGTAGACGTTTCGGTCCTTAAGTAGCTTGCTATGTGAGCAGGGCCAGCTGTAATTATTCTTGAGTACCTCGCCCATCAGCCTTATCCGTTGTTGCTCGTAGAACTTGCAGTCCCAGAGTAGGTGCCTGGTGTCTTGAATCGAAGAGTTATCACACGGGCAGGTATCGGTAGATTTGATGTTAAATCTCTTCAGGTATGCATTGAAGCAGCCATGCCCGGTGATTAGTTGTGTCAGTTGGTAGTTTGGGGTGAAGTAAGTCCACTTTAACCTATCACCAATGTCTGGGATAAATTCATAAGTTGTTCTCCCCGTAACACCATTGTCCCATTCACGTTGCCACAGTTTGAAGGCCTGGTCGTAAGCCCAGAGCTTAACTTTAGATCTGGGGATCTTGCTGTAAGAGTAGATGAGGCTGGAACTGGCAGCCTGCTTTGCAAGCTGGTCTGCAGCCTCATTGCCGGGGACACCAGAGTGCCCACGAATCCACTTGAAGTGAAGTGTGTGCCGATGCGTATTTGTAGAAAGTAGGTGGTGAATCTTTGAAATGTTTTCACTTCTGTTGTATGGACTGTTGAGGGAGTGAAGAGCAGTCAATGAGTCCGTGTAGACACAGATGTCCATTTGATGGGGGAACCACTCCTCGTACACGTGTTCCACAGCCTTATGGATCGCGAGGATCTCGGCCTGTGGAACAGAGCAGTGGGGTCCCAGCCTGAATGCAGACCTGTGAGTAGTGTTGTTTCTGTGATTAAACAGAACAAAAGCGGCACCAACACCGCTACTGTGGAGCCAGCCATCCGTGTAGATAGAGATGTCCATTTGATGGGAATGGGAGGCCCGATTCAGAATCCAAGGATATTCTTGATAACTATTTGAATTGACGGATTTACTTTCGATCTTATATCGATTCAGGTCCTCCTTGAGCTGTGGGTCGAGAGTCAGTAAGAAGTCTTTGCAGTTATTGCAGGAGTCCTTTGAGTGATTATTAGTGTGCCACAGCCACATGAGCATCCTGGCTTTGATGTGGGCCGGAAGAAGGCCGGCGATGACAAGCAGGGCGGAGGTAGGGGCCGTGCGATATGCCCTGCAGATACGTAGGGCAGCAATCCTCTGGGCCTTGAAGAGTTTCCGTTGTGAATATACTTTCTTGGTGGCAGCTGCCCAGATGGGGGCAGCATAAAGGAGAATCGGTTCGATAGCTCCTAAATAAACGTGCCGGGCAGCCTGATAGCCGACGCCCCAGGTGTTCTTGGCTATACTAGAGAGGGCATTAGAAACCCGGGCCGCCTTAGCGCTGACCGTCTCGATGTGTCTTGTCCACTGAAGTTGATGTTCAAGAACCACACCAAGATAGGTGAGCTCAGTCTTCCTTTGGAGACGGTTCCCATCAATGTGGATCCTCGAGCTCTTCTGGAGGGGAGTGTTTTTAGAGAAGATGATGTAGGAAGATTTACTGTAATTTATGGGGAGCTTCACGCGGCTGCTCCAGTCTGCCACCTTGCTGAGGATGTTGTTACCGAGGATGGGGAGATTACCACTGTTTCGGTTGGATACCAGGATGACAGTGTCATCGGCGTAACCTTGGATGAGGGCATCATCCAAGCCATTGAGGGTGGTTAGTAGATCGTTGTGCACAATAGTCCATAGGCCAGGGCCAGAGATGGAGCCCTGGGGGCAGCCTTTGGTGACACGATGAACATAGTTGAATGTGGGAGAAAACAGACCCACCTGGCGGTCCTCCAGAAAGCTACTGCAGACCGAGAAGAGGTTCCGTGGGTAGTGATAAGCCTGGAGCTGCCGAAGGATAGAAGGCCACCATAAATTGTCAAACGCACCCTGGAAGTCGACAGAGATAAGCAGGGTGTGCTTACCTTCCTCTTTCGCATTTTGTATGTGTTCAACAATGGTAGAAAGAGCGGTGATAGTTGACTTACTAGGGGTAAAACCATGTTGGTGGGAACTAAGATGATTGTTAGTTCTAAGGTGGCGAAGGATCCTGCTGTTTATCAGCCTGTCGAGGACCTTCCCCAAGATGGGAAGGAGGCTGATAGGCCTGTAGTCCTTAGGATGGGTAAGGGTTATTTCCCGGGCGCTTACTGATGAATTTAACCGAGGCAACCTTCTATTGTCTCGGGAAATAACCCAGCGAGAGGCAGCGGTTAAAAATGGTGACAAAAGTAGTTGGGATAGCAGTGAAGGCTTCCCTTACCATTTTCCCCGTAATCCGATCAGTTCCAGGTGCCTTTTTGATTTTAATAAGTTTAATAGCATGGGCGATTTCATTAAAAGAGAATGGGGGATCATCCTGTTCATCAGGCAGGTCTCTGAAGCCCGAGCGAGTATTGCGGTGAAATTCACTATCCATGTCTTCAGTGTCCCCAGGGAAATGGTAATTGAAAAGCTCCCTCATGGTTTCCGGCAGAGTATTAGTGAAGGTGCCATCGCTCGTCATGACCGCCGCAGGGGTGTTTGCCTTGCCCTTCTTCTTAAAGGCAATGTAGTAAGGCTCACACCAGGGTGTGTTGAAGCTGCAGCAGAATTTTCTCCACGCCTGGTGGCGCTTATGGTTGATCAGAGTTTTATATGAGTTGAATTTTTCAATATAGCGGGCCTTGTGGGCCGCTCTGGCGTGTGTGTCTGTCTGTCGGCGATACAGTTTACGTAGCCTTTGGACCCCCAGACGATGGCTAGCTAATTCATTGTCCCACCAGGGGGCCATAGATTTCTTATTTCACGAGTAAAATCGTTATTAAGTTCAATCCTTCTGGAGATTTGTTTGACCGATCGCCATACTTTCCCTCTGTTATATATAACAGAGCCGGGAAATTAAAAATGATATTTCAATATTACAAATAATTCGGGAGTTGATATTATTATTATTTTACTCTTTCCCCTGTGAGCACTAACAGGATTTTCTTTTTAGGCCCATCGTGAATTTAGCCGGGCCCACAATGGAAAGACCAGGTGTGAGGAATGGGGCTCGACATATCCGAGATGGATCACCCGAAATTATTCCTAGGTTTTTTCGATACTTAAATTGTATTATTCACAATTTGTATTTCTAAAAAATATTATTTCGGTTAGAAAAGATAGAAATATGAACTTCAAAACATTAGATTTTTTTGCTAACAATATTGAAGATCTGATAGAAATATAAGATATATACATATTTATAAGCTTTTGACGTAAGAAGAATAATTTAGCTCCTTAAATTTAATATTAAATATAAATAAATAAATAAAATTAGAAAAACTAAATTTTTCGAATTTGTCAGCAAATAAATAAATTCCCTTAGAAATAAACAATATCCTTTCTAATAATCCTATGAATCTTTTATATATTTATAATTTTAAATTTACTTAAATCTGTTTGTACTTAAAATCAAAATAAGCTTTTATAATCTAAAATTATATAACGAAATTTGTATTTAGTTATAAAAAAAAAAAAAATAAATCTCTCCCCTTTAACAAGGCTCGACTTTATTACAATAAACATTTATTTCTAATTTTAATTTTATTTATTTTATATAATTTAAATTTATCATTTTAAGCAAATCGCTATTACAATCAATAACTATATTAAAATAATTTTTGCGGAAAATTCCAAACGTGTTAAAAAATCAATTTTTTCAAATAAATTTGTTAAAGAATTCAGCAATTCTCAAGGAATTGTTTTCACAATAGAAAACAATTTATCCATAGAATCAACATATTTAAATTTTTCATAACAACATAATTGAAACAATGAATATAAAAATAATTAATAATTAAAATTTGAACAATTCTAACATTTAACATAATTCCTTTATTAATGATAATTTTTCAAGATTGTATAATTACGGTCGAACCTCTAATAAAGACCACATCCAAACAGCGGCCAGTTTTTTTTAGAAACTTTTATTTTTGAATGTTGTTTGGCATATAAAATAAGCCAAACAACATTATTTTCTATGTTCCCATCAGTAGCTATTGTTCGGAAGTTTGACTGTATAATATAAATAATAATGTAGTAATCAATTATGTATGAAAAAGTAGAAAATTATGCTAAAACTTTTTATCTAATAAACAAATTTTTAATAATTAACGAATTTAAATATTTATAAATATATTATGACGTTTTTTATTTACTTTTAAACAATGTGACGTAAAAAATTTTATATTAAAAACAATACTCTTTCCTTATTCTACTTTAAAATTTAACAGATTCTTAAATATAACATGCAGATTTATTCTATTAGCATGAATTGGAGATAATATTACGTTTAAATCCTTTCTTTGATGGGATTTAAATTATAATCATCATCATAAATTTAATTGCAAAATTATTTTTTTATGTTAGAGATGTTCTAAAAATATAACATATGATTATTTAATTGAATTATATAAGGTATAAACAACTTTTTATATATAGTAATTTTCAAAATTTAAAATTGTTCTTGTTTAAAAAACAAATGCAAATGCATATATTAAATTATTAGAAAATAAATTTTTAATTAAATACAAATTTTTAGACCATTTCTGTTAAAAATTTAACTAAAATAACTTATAGTTTAACTATACCTAGCATTATAGCTACAAACAGAATGTAAATATTAACTAAATACACGTCTTTCTAATTTATATTTCCTGTTTAAAAGTAAAAAAAAAGTCTATTTAAAATTAGAAAAAAAAATCTTTAAACATATTCAGAACTTATAAATTTTAATGTTTCATCTCAATTAATTGCAATAAAGTTAATTTAAATTCACTAAACTAACGATAAAAGAGATAAATTGCGGTATTAGATAAAGCAATTAAGAATTGAATGACAGAAAATTAGCATCTCTCATATTCTAATCATTGCTAATCGTGACATCACTAATATAATATCGTAAGTTCAATTAAAAGTATTAGAACATTTTATAAAAAACATATTTTTCAATGATAATCGCAAAAAAAGGAATTATCGATTTTATAATCAGAGTTGATGATACTGTTGATATCAGAATGAAACGGTCAACTGAATTATACTAGTTCAGTTTTTGCAGGCGATACATATTACTGAGGGAACATTTCAAGCATCGAATGATATTCAAATGACTTCTATCAGCATGAAACAATCTGAAAGAGGAATATCGATTTATTTGGAATAGACATAGACATAGGCAAAATATAGTTTAGGAGGAAAGGAAGTCAAAGAAAAAGGAAGAAAAATCGATATACTGCATCCAATCACGGTTATCCAATATTTAATGTCATTCTGGTTTACTTAAACAAACATGGTATCTTATATTAATCTTTTTCGAAATTGTATGTAAATGACAAGTTATTTAAGCACCTATATAAAACTAGATAAAATCCATCCTTCGATTTTTGAATAGCCTATGAACATTTTTAACAATGAGAATGTTTAAGAATTATTTTAAAAACTTTACTCAATTTGTTTTTTATTAAAATTATTTAAAATCAAAAATTTATATTTAAATAATTTTAACGAATAAACAAAATATGAATAACCCATTCAATTATTCATAAATTAAAAGTATCCATCAATAACCAACGCTCATGTAAGTAAAAAAACATTCTGAAACAAAAGTAAAAAAATAAATTTTATTTAATAAAAATGAAATAATTCATTTAAAATTTTTCCGGACAGAAAAAATATGCAATCTTTTTAAATATTTAGAAAACTGAAAGAAAAAATTAACTAAAAGAAACTGAACTTATTCATAAATTTCTTTCTTTCAAAGACATTTTGTCATGGCTGACATCAAAAATGACAAGCGACGTTTTCACAAAATTTGTGCGGTTTTTTCGGCTTGGATTCTTTTAGAATAAAAATCAAAGTGGCCAGAACAATTATATATATAAATATTTGTAAAAATATGCAAATGCATTTTTATCTCAAACACAATAAGGCTTTTAAAATGATGCCATTCACGACTTCAGTCTAATTTGAATTACAAATGGAAATGAAATGTAACTGCATTCTTATCTTGATAAATACCTTAACAATATAATGTTTTGGAAAATTACAGTCAATTAACAATAATACACAATATTGCTTTTATATAAAAACTTCTTTATTGAGGTGATTATACTATAAAAAAACGATTTTATTCTTCAGTCACGCAGGATTATAATCAAAGATTAGTTTGGAGTTAATGTATACATTGAGATTGTTTGAAAGAGATAGTGGATTAGATCTCGAGAAAATTCGCTTTCATAGATAGCGTAGATAAAGGAAGGGAGAACACTCATCTCCTGGAATGACATTTATAGCCAGATAACGGTCAATGCCGTATTTCTAAGCATTTTGTAGACAAAGGCAAAGTGGCTTTAGATCGGTCCATTAGGAATACCGACAAGAAAGTAGAAATTAGCTAAACTATTACAAGAACAATGGAGAAATTTCTAATCGAAACCTTTAATTACTTTAAGGTTTACCCAGTTCCTGCTTTATTTCTCCTCAAAGTTTTTTCTAAATCTTTTGACATATTAGAAAAATATTTTAGAAATTTAATATTACCTTAAAGTACTAAATGCTTTTTTATTGCTGAATTAAGCATATTAATATATTAACTGTGTTCGAATTATTTATGTTATAAATAAGTACATTTGAACTATTGAGATAGTGTAATAATTTAATTGAAATATTTCGTAAGATTTTAATAAATAAAAATTATCCCAAAGAAAATAATAAAATAAAAACGTTATTTTATTTTATAAATTTCATGTTTCAGTAGCTTAAGATTAATGACGGAATTATAAAATAATGAGTATTTTATTATTTTATTAATCGCATTATTTTGTGCATTTAAAATGCAATATATTAGTGAAGATTCTATCACTTTATGCACAAATACTAATAATACATTTACTCTTATTACTTTTAATTACTTTCTACCAGACTCCAAGCTAAATTTTATTCTTTAACGATCTTGTGGTTATCTAACTTCAGGTCATTACATTCTCACTTCAGACGTTGTAATTCAATTAAATTGTATGAAAATAAACACTAGAAACTTCATGAATAAATTAATAAAGAGTAATCAATTCCGCCTTCCAAAACTCATTTATTTGATTTATATAATCGGTATTATCGAACTTTCCTCGCCGTTATCTATATCAAATATCGGCTATTTAATAAAAAAAATTAATTAATTAAAAATTCAGCCTTTAGATTCATCTTCAAAGGACTTATTTATACTCTTTTACTCGAATCATGAATACTTCACACATTCCGTGCAACTCGCTTATCACTTTTGAAACTCTAATATGAATCCATGAAGATCGTACAATATATATTAAATAATTCCTTGTTATAAATAAACTATATTTAATTCTGAGTGTAATAATAGTGAGCACTCTAAGATATATTCCTGTTTCATTTTTAATCTAATAAGAAGCTAACTTTTATAAATCAAAAATCCTGTCAAGAAAATAATAATCTACATACTGTATACAAACTAATAAAGTGTCAAGTATATTAAATTGTAATATAAAATCAAAATAGCTCAACATCTACAAACCAAACAAATAGCTCATATATCTAACGAGTAAGTACATCGAAAACAGATACACTAATTAATTCTATCAATACTCGCAGTCAATATTTGAAAACATTGTATATAAAATTCGATACTTAATTTTGAGAAATGCCGGATAATATTAAATTATTAACAAACTAAAATACATTTTTATGAATATATATGAGTGGTGTAATTAATTATGAATTACTGTACAAGGAGAAAAACAAACAAAACTGTATCAGCAATTCAAAAAGTTAAACTTATAATGAAAGTAATCCAGTTAAACATTCTTGTAAATTAAAAAAAATATCTTAAAAACAAGTTTATTGATGAAATGTAAAACTATAAAACTAACGATTGGCTTTAATATAACTGTAGGGGTTACAGATGCTTAAATTTGTATCTACCAAACTAATTACAGAAAAGTTAAAACTATAGTTTTAACTAAGTATAAACAATCTTAACGAGCAATTATTTATTGTGACATCGTCACAATGCCGGACTACAATTTTTAATCATATTTTTAATTTATTTAATTTAAAATATGTTCTCCATCTTAAATTAGTAGTGTTTTGCCCTGTACATCATACTTTTCCTTTGATAATACAGTCGTGTCGGTCATCTAATACCTTCAAAGGAAAATGCTTGAATTGAAATAACGTAATTTATGGTTTGCATCGAAAGTTTATATATAGTTAATCGGGTCCTCTTGCCCCTAAGATTTCCATATCTGGTCTAGCCTTGCCTGGTCTGTCCTGTTCCGTTCTCAAGATCAAGGAAAGACAGACGGACAGACGACAGTGGGAATTTATAGATATACAGTTTTTTTCAAATTGCAGTCCAAAAAGTTACGAAAACTTTTTAATGATATATACAGTATGCTGTGTACACTTTTGTAAGTGCCACAGAGAAGGAACTTATTCTGGCATTATAATGTCTTCAAGTTGGGAACAGAATACGAATGAAAAATTTAAAATTCAAAATTTTCAAAACATTTGGTTGAAGAATAAATTTTGAACTTTAAATTATTTCATTTAAATTCTGTTCTAAACCTGAAAGACATCATAAATGTTGAATATACAGTAGTCCTATATAATTAAAAGCAAATGTATCGGATATTAGAGATTTTTGTTTAATTTTAATTAATCAGAAAGAAATTGTTTTTGAATTTAGAATGATTTCAATTCAATCTAAAACAAATATAAATGCGAAATAATTAAAAAAAAAATTGTTATCAAAGTATCAAAATAGACTATTCTGTAATAATTAATAAATTTTGCCATCAATTCTTGAATTTTCCTGTAAATCTTGCATTTAATAATTTTAATTAACTTATAAGCCAAGCGAAATTAAATAAGCTGCATATTCATTAAAAATTTTAGACTCGTTAATTAAATAATTACTTGTATATATAGGTTTGAATCATTCTTTAGATTGATGTTATTATAAAACTGAATTTAATGCCACTTTTAATATAAATTGAATGCTCTTTTTATTAGTAATTTTTGTTTTTAGAAAAATATTAAAACTTGTCTTTTAAGAAAATATATTTTTAATTTAAATACAAGAAAAAATGGAAGCTCTAAACCCAATTTAATCTCGGATCTAAAACCAAGAAATAAGTATAAATTATCTCGCGTGTTTGGAATTTTTAACACATGCCAAACATAAAAGAATACAATTTCAAATCACGAAACTGTTAACAGATAATTAAAACACCCACATAAGTCGTTATTTTTATTATAAAATATAATAATAATAATAATGCCGTATTGATAATCTAAAAATAGAAAATTCTTCTTCATGCAATATAGTTAAATGTAAGCACGTGATGACGGAGAACACTATCGTACTGTAATTAGAACCATCTAAGTTAACCAGCAACTTACTTCATTGTACTGATGCGATCAGTGCTAATGCTAACTCGTGTTCCTACAATTATTCAACAATCGATCTCAATTCGTTTTCCTACTAATTACTTTTAACGGTAAAGAAAATCCTATAACTCAGTCTTCTTTTAATATTTGCAAGCCAAGCCATAAAAAAAGATCTTAAGCTCGTCATATCCCATGAGATTTTCGTATTTTTTGTCGTCTATACTAAATTCCAACAAGTAAAACGATCGAAATAATACATATATATATAATGATAACATCAAAAGACTTAATAATTTAAGATACGAAACTTAAGATTTTAACAAATATCAAGAAAATCAATAAGGAAATATAAGATTGTCACGTTTTTTATTCGATATTTTTCTACAAATTTTAGTCAATTTTGAGAGTTACTCTTTAAATATTTAATTAATTTTTAATAGATAATATAATAATTTTAATACAAATAATTCTAAACTAAAATACCGTGTATATGTTACAATTTAAAATAATTGAATTATTTTGCTTTCTATTAAAAATTAATTAAATATTTAAAGATTAATCCCCAAAATAAGCCTAGAAGTAAAAAAAAGTAATTTTATCTCAATTCATTTTACAATCCTTTATGAAAGAAAAACAATATAACTAAAAATATAATCTATAATTGATTTTTGTACTTCTCACAGGAAAATTTAAGAGAGCGATTCGACAAAGAAAAAATAGCATAAATATAAAAGTATAAACTATGCTAATTCAATGAAAGGAATCAAGATCAATTAGCAGTGATGTGCTCGCAGAAATTAATTTAACATTTTTATAATTTACACATAATGACACTAAGCAAATACGCTATCGGTAAATACAGTATTTACAATTTACTTAGGGATTGATGTGTTAATTTATAACAAACAACACTAGTTCTAGTATTTATGTATAATTTACTTATAAAGAATCGTATGTAAATAGGAAAAAAAAAATGTCTCTCAGTTACATTCAATATAAATCCGAAGAAAATGTATTCAATTTGGAAACAATCGCGTTTATTCACACCGTGAATTTATATTTTTACATCTTATTTGTTTTTCTGTTTAAATATTGTAACGTAAGTAATTGTAATATTATAATATAAAAGAGATTTAATGTTTATTTTTTCATATAAAGCATTACTTTTATATATAAAAAGCTATAAATTTATATGATGAGAAAATGTTATAAAACATGTTTAATTAAACCAATCTGACAAATAACAGAATTATTTATATAAACAAAGCATTAAAACTCTAATAATTATTGAATTATGGATTTTTTTTAAAAATATTTAGGAGTGCACAATGAAAATAAAACAACATACTTGGAGTCCGAACAGTAGTTGTGAGAGGTGTGATCAAAGGATGAATCACAGCTGGGGACTGGCCACTCACACTGGATGTAGCGACAACTAAAATCACAAAAAATATAATTATATATAAAAAAAATAATTATGAGAATTTACGCTTTATTTAAAACAGAGCAATTACGTCAAATAATTCATACTGATAAATGACAATTACTTTATAAAATGTTAAAATTAATTATTTAACAGGCTCAGTTGCTAATCAACTAATTAAGCGTAAACCTTCGCGTTAAAAAAGCCAACGAACACATGTTAAATAATATAGAAACATTTTTGTAAAGTCACAAATATTATAATTACTTCAAATAACTGAAAAAAAAATGTAATTAAAAAAACAGATTTATTTAAATTTTAAAAAGTTTGTGTAATAAAACACTAGAAAATTGCAAAAAATTCAATTATCTTATAAAAGCATTTCTGTAATTTAAAGTAAATTATTTCTTATAAAGTATAATTATTAAAAAATTTCTAAATAAACCTAATAATAGATTAAAAAGAGATACTTTTTAATATTAAAAAAATTTTATATTTCTAAAAATAAAATCTTAAAATGTGATAATCACAAAAATTTATTGATGTAACATATTATAATATCTCAAAATATTAAAAAGAAACACTTTTTGTTCCAATAAAGATTTATAATTATTAAAAGTTGAAGCGAAAGAAAAGAAGAGTTGGTTTTTTTTCGGAAGTTAACAACGTGTTCTGAAGAAGGAAAAAATAACTATATTTTATAATTGGAAGTGAAGCTTATTTATATATAATCGATCGTCTCTACATCTTCAATTCGAAGCATATACCTCTTTCCTAAATCTTTTGTCAGTTGTAAGATGCATAGTTGTGTAGTTAGATAGATTTACAGAAACTACATATATATATTTTTTATTTTTTGTCCATTTTATGTACTTGCAGAATTGCTAAACCTCCATTTGAAGCATACAAGTTTCGAAGAAAAGAAACAGCCTAGATTAAAAGATTGTCATGAAAGAGATGTTTTTTTTTTTCTTTCTTTCTCTGAATTCTTATAAATACTGTAGAAAAATTGCTACACAACGTTACACTTTTTTTTAAATGCAAATGTGATAATGTCTCTTGATATAAAAAAAATCGATTTAAAAAGAATAATTTAATTTAAACAGTGGTTATATTTAATCAATTCGAAAATTTAAATGCTTCATTCAATAAATCAAATTAAACAATTTTAACATTTAACAAATATATATAATCTATCGCATTTATTTATCTAATGTAAAATTCTTCATTCAATCGAAATAAAATTATAGAAGTTAGAAAAAGTTTTGATAAAATCTTTTAATAAAAATATCACAAACTAATATTTTAGTAATATTAAAATTATTAATTTTTAAATAAAATAATGTTATGCATTATTTTTAAATTATTAATAGTATACAATTTAATTAATTAATTTAAAAATTTATATTCATTTTCTCATTTAAAAATATAAATTATCTATTTTTTTTTTCAATTCTGACTTTTGTGTGTAGGTTGCAACGTTATTCGAAGGAGTTATTGAATTTAAGAATACATCGATAATAAATTAATGTAAAAAAATAAATGGTTAAGATAAACATTCCGTGTTTTTAATGTGCAATAAAAAAGTATGCAAAGCCTTATAATGTTGTTTGTAACAGAATGAATCTGTAACTGCAATAAAACACATTCATTTCTTGAAAAACTGCTGCATAATGAACCGAATTTAATGAATAAAATATATTTATCGATGTATATTTATTATTTTACAATAAATATATTTATCCGTAGAGGTCATAGCTCATTATAAACTAAGTCGCAACCTTTATTTCACATATGAATATCTTTTGTTAAATGATTAATTGCATTCGTAGAAATATTAGTATTTAGAATTAATAATTTTTCAGTGACAATTTCAAAAGTAAAAATAATCTTTTTGCGAATTTTTAGTAGATAATTTTTTTTAACAGTAACTAGAAAAAAAAATCAAATATACTCGAAACGAAAAAGTATAAAAATTGTTTTAATATTTTATGCCTTTAATATAGCCTATTTATACTTTTTCAATTGCTAAATATTTCAAAAATTTTTTTATTCAAATATATATAAAACACGTTTATCTAATGCCATTTAGAGGATTAGGAAACTGTAGTCAAATGTTCGGAACAGTTTGCATCTTGATACCAATCTAAACAATGCCTGAAATAATGTAATGTTACGTCGAAATGTTTATGTTGTTAACGATAGAGTCGTGCCAAATAAGCGTATTTTCCAAATCCTTTTCTGTAATAAAGCGAATTGCATGCAGTCTCAATGTTTTCGCATTTCAACAAAAAGTTAAAAAAACAAATACAAGACTAACTTTTAGAGAAACTACAAAAGAATTTATATCTCGCATGTATTTCTTTATCTCATAATAAAATATATTTTAAAAAATAATTAGTAGGTACTGTACCTGCATTTACGAATTATTTAATTTTCACGAATTTAATAAACTAACATAGATATTACAAGCTGATAAAATATTAAAAATACAAATGATTATTCTTATCGTTTATTTTATTTTATTTTTTTATTTGATTTGGCTCCTATAATTTACCAAATTTCATTTCAGTTGCAAGAAAACAACAGAGTTTACCATGAAAAATTCAATTTTGACTATCAATTTAATAGAACATCGAGTTCTTTATCTTCAATATCTACTGACAAAAACTAGACGATGTTATTACTTTCTACCGTTTATTTTAAAATTTCTTGTCGTTAATGATATCAAATTGAGCGTAAATTGGTTTTTATTACAAGTAAAATTAATATATAAATACACTAGAATGCATATTAAGTTTCAATTTTTACATTTATAAGATTAACTGAATTTTTTAAATGTATACAAAATGTTATTCCATTCAAGTAATTAAAACCTTTAAATTTTCTTTGTAAGAGATAATTTAATTAGGGAAAAAACCTAATCTTAACTTTTTTTATATAATAATTTTATAATCACGAATTTATAAACAGAATTACTTCTGATCTAGAACTTTCACAGCAATTTTGAGAAAGATCTTTATATTATACTTACTTTTCTTTATATTAGACCAAACAGGCTTAATATCTAAAACTTAGTAAGTTTTCTATGATACCCCGAGGAGTTCTCTAACTAAGGTGACAATTCTTATGAAGGTTGTGCTAATGCTTTACCCAAGTGAGATAAAAACTCGTTAGGAATTACTTTCAAACGAGTTTCGAACTAATGGGATCCACACATTCCACAATGAGGAAGATGGTAGAATGTGGGTCACATTAGAGAACAAGGCAATTAAATTTATACAATTCTTTATATATATATATATGAACGATTCGAACAAATTCGAATATTCCAATATGATACTTTTCATATTGATGGAAATTACTCACACGTGAAAAAAATTGCAATATAGAAATATTAAAAGATGGATCAGAATTTAAGAAAAATATGTATTAATTTAAATAAAATTATTAAACAGTAGAAATTTTAATAAATAAATACATTTTAAGTAAGCCATTAAGGTTTACTTAAAATAGGCTAATGAATTGTTGCGTGATTTGAAAAGAAATTTATATAAGAACAACGGATCATATATAATCTTTTGTAAATTTAACGAAAATCTAGTTGATTAAAACTGTGCAACTTTTCATTATAAGAAAAAAATATATATCACTGTATCACTAACTTAACTACAGCATTTTTAAAATAAATTAAATTTCGGGATTGGATATAATTTTTGTCACAACACTCCAGCTTCAATTGTGTCAATTACGAGCGATTCTGACTAGAGATGTTGTGTACAAGTAACCCGAGATTTGGAGAAAGAAATACATCCGAATTAGTTGTAAATAAATCTAAATTGAACTTGAATTCTTGTAGCGATAGGATAATCACTTTACGAGTTCAATAATAATAATCATTAAATTGTTATGAATTTATATTTCATTTATATACTTCTATAATAAACGAATTCGATATATTTGCTCATTGAATTTTAGAATTTTTAACTTGAAATAAAAGCTTAGTAATTTACTAAGGTTTTATTTCAAGCTTTTAAAGGCTTTTATTAGCTTTTAAAGGTAATCCTTACAGGATTACCTTTAAAAATTATTCTCCTGGTTCTTTTTTATGTTTTTTATTTTACATTTCAAAAATTTCCTTCTAAAATAAATTTATAAATAAACTAAATATATCATAAATATGCAATCTGCTTTTTATATCATAAAACATAAATATGGATTTTGTATTATTTAACTTGGTTGAAGAGGAAAAAAAACTTTTCATTAAATATAAAAACTAAAATGTTGATTTTTTTCTTCAGGTAAAAAGTGAACTACGTCAGAATAAAATTAATCAATACGGATTAAGCCATGAATTGTCGAACTTTACAGGAGAAATATTTAATTTATAATTAAAAAATAAATATATAATCAATTAAATTAAACAGTTCAAATCTTTATTAATCATTTAACTTTCGCATTAAATATTTTATTATAATTATTTCAGATAAATGCCTATATATATATATATTGTACGTTTTTATCTGAATATTTATTTATCGAAGTAATGAAAATAATAATATTTGATACCATTTATCAGTCTATTAGATCCATTAGATTATAAAAGTGCGATTAGGTTAATTTTTCTAATTTTTTTCCGTTTATTAATGATATTAAAAAGCCAAAGTTGTATTTTTAAATTATTTGTGTGATAACAAAATACTTCATCAATACATATTATCTACACATTCAAAAAAGAGATTTGTTTCATCATTTAATTAATAGCGAGGTTGAGGCCGGAGTTTTAAACGCGAAAACGTGTATGTCGGACGTTCGGCGCCGCTTTCCTGTAAGCCTAGAAGTTTGACAATGGCGTTTGGAATGTCGAGCAAGATTCCATTGACTTTCCAAACGCCATTGTCAAACTTCTAGGCTTACAGGATAGCGGCGCTGTACGTCCGACATACACGTTTTCGCGTTTAAAACTTCGGCCTCAACCTCGCTAATTTAACGTTATCTGTCTGCAAAAATAAAAAGGAATATCATTAGAGTCATTTGTATAAAAACAATAGTAATCTGTTTATACAATAATAATGTATCGAAATATTGAATATGAATAATATGAATTTGGAAATATAACATTTTGAATAAGCTAAAAAATTAATTTACAGTGCATCCTACGATAAATTAATACATAACATTAAAAAAGTAATAATAAAAGTGAAATATGAAACAACAGATAAGATAATACAGGGTACAGGAATACAATTTCCAATTTTTTCTTTTATTTTACCAGTAGCAGTGTTACAGCCTACATAATGCGAATACAGTATTCATAGAATTCGAAATTCTGTGCATAAATTTAATAAAAATTTTAAAATTATTAACATATAACATTGTACTGAGCTATTTTTTTGCTAAAAGAAACAGAAATCGTAACGTTAATAATACTTGTAAAAAATTTCATAATCTGAAATATTTACATTGTATATACGGATTTATTATTTACATAATAAGAAATATTCCATATGTTTCTGATATTTGAATGATAATGATTTATGTCTTTTTTATTTTGTTTTTAAATGCGTGGAATAAGACAATAAATGTGAAATTCTATTGTATATTAAACAGGCTTCAAATATTATTCAATAATCTTTCCTACAGATTTATATGCAAAAGTTTGCAAAAGTTCAAATATATATATAGTTTTATAAAATAAATTGGAAAGAAAGTAATCGTCTATTTATCATACACACACATACACATCTATACACACAATAATATATATATATATATATATATATAAATTCATTAATAATAGTTTTCTTCATTTACTATATTTTCAAAATTTTAATTTAATATTTTATAATTTATGCATTACGTTGAGAACTTGGAAATTTAAATGAATTCTACCAAGCTAAAAAGTTCTTTCGTTTCTTGTTTTGAACTAAGAAGAAACTACTTTTAATTTTTTACAATATTATTTCTACTACAAATATAACAACAAATATATAGGTTTAGTGGAATCTCAATAATCCGGCACGTCCAGTAATGTGACATCAGTCATTGTGACGAACGTAGGTTCAGTCTGACATGATGAAATTCTGGGTGCCTTCAATTCTTGTCTCAAGTGAACAGAAAAGAACAATGTGAAAGCTGAGGATATTCTCACAGCGAGAAGGCTGCAGAAAAATTTCTAAAAGAGTCATTCCGGTAAAAAGACAAAAAAAAATAATAAATGACTATTATTTTGTGAAAGATAATGACATATTGTACACAATAAGCACAGTAGGCTTACATCAAAATAAATATATGCATCCACTTTATTATACTGCGCAATTCAAAAGTCTCCATACGTAGGCAAAAAGTTTATCTTATCATGTATTTACTCACTGTATAAGTTACAGAATGTAACATATATGTAACGAGCGATTATTTATTGTGACATCGTCACAATGCCGGGCTGCAATTTTTAATATATTTAATTTAAAATATATGCTTTCCATCTCAAATTATTAGTAGTGATTTGCCCCTGTAAATCATACTTTTCCTTTAACAACATAGTTGTGCCAGTCAGATATTAACTGCTTTCGGAGAAACGTTTTGAATTAAAATAACGTAACTTCCGGTTTGTATCAGAATTTTGAATATAGTTAGTCAAGACCTCCTGCTCCTGCGGTTTCCATATCTGGTTTTGAGTTTCATCTATCTAACTCCGTTCTCGAGATTAACGAAAAACAGACGGGCAGACGGCCGACAGTGGAAATTTATCGGTCTACAATTTTTTCAAATTGCAGCCCAATATGCGAACGAATGCGATTTAGCAGAATTCACATATAAATACCTTCCTTTCACTCGTGGCAAACACGTGTTAACGAGTATGATGTTATGTGCACACATGCATCACAAGTGTATCTATCCCTTTAGATGGTCTTTGTTTTGTTTGGGGATTTTCATATTGCATATTATATTTGTTCTTCGATGTTTATTTATTTTAACATATACACATTTCTGGTGTTTGTTTTCTACCTATTCGATATTTTCGGTAATCCGGCGTTTTCAATTATCCGGATTATCTGATTTATGCAGCCGCATAGATGTCGGATTACCGAGACCATACTATATTAGAAAAAAAAATTATAATTAAATTTTAGAATACTTGTACTGAAACATTAATGACATTAAAACCTGTCTTTATGCTATATTTTAAAGTAAATACCCGTAATATCAATTAAAACCTTATAAAATTGAAATTATTTTTAAAAGTGATCAAAATTATATTGAATTTTTACATAATTCGTGTTAATTTTTCACTTAAAACGCTATAAAAAATTATAAAGCGAATACGATTATCCATTAAGAATTTTAAAATTAATCTATAAATAATTTTAAATATTGCAAACGACAAATAATATATTATATATAATTATAGAAATATACTTAAAATAATTATAATTTTTCTTTAATATATTTAAAATTAATGATAAAAATATATGAAACACAAATAACAATTATTACATTCTAGGAGAACAATGCTTTATAATAAGAACTTATATAATTAAGTACTTAATATAAAGCACTCTTCCCTTGAAAACTGAAAAAATTTGTTCATTTTTTTATTAAATAATAGTAAAAAAATGTATGTAAAATATTTTTTGAAGATTAGGCTTTTAGAAATTCTAATTTAGTTTGAGCATGCGATAAAAGATATGATTTGATTACGCGATAAGTTCCAACTTCAGTCGATGATTTGATTTGAATTTATCGGATTGATCTCAACCGGATAAAATCATTTAATTCAGATAAATCAAGAAAAATTCGCACATTACATTCTTGTTAACTATAATCAATTTTTAAAATTATTTTTATATGTTAAAATATGTAAATAAATATTTAAAAACAGAATTCCGTAATGATGTTTTCGACACAAATATTAACTATTCTGAATAATTCATACTTTATCTTTTATAAATTCAAATGTAATTAGTTAGCATCCCATAAATACTTTATAGCCCTACATCCGTACAAAATTTTATATCTTAAAGCTAAGAAAATAATAAATAATTCAGATTAATTAGGAAAATATTTTTAAAAATTTAATAATATTTAATTTATTTTAATGATAAATCTGTCGTTATTGATCTAATTTATTTATGTTTAGTTCTCTAGACAAATAATTTAATGTTTTACTTATAAAATCACTTCGGGCTATTTCCAACTCTTATAAACGAAGTGAAATAATAATTTACATTATTTTATTTAATTAAATTAGTTAATACATAATAAAGCGCTTCAAAATTCTGTATAACTCCTACCTAAAGTTAATTTATCTCTAAATTTTTTATTATTTTTTTTAAATTTACACGAGAGGTTAATATATAAATAAATGACCAAAATAAGAATTTAAAATAAGAATTCTAATAAGAATTTGTTGTTTATACACTTTTTAAGAATTAAAAAAAAAGTATTAATATATGCGTGTGGTAAATTTTTGCTGTAAGTTTAATCATTTTTTAAACTATCATTTACTATTATTCTTACATTAAATAAATGACTCGAACAGGAAAGTTATCCCAATCGATATAACTTCGGAGAAGGATTACATATTTTTGGGGGTGCCATCCGAAATGTTGTATTTAAGTAGTGGCATGGGTATAGTTATCGAGAAGTACAGCTGGTGCAGCTTCACTATAGCCCATGGCAAAGAACCAATGATGATCTAGAAGATAAAAAAATAAAAAAAGTCGAACTCCTTTACCATCTGTATCGGACGCTATACTAATTTTACCATCTGGGAAGTGGATATTGTCCAAGAATTCAATATTTCAAAAGGAAAGAAACAAGAAAATATTAGTTTTATGATTGAACTTTATATTTATTGTAAAAATAGACAATGTATCTTTTAGATTTTCTGCGAACAAATTTAATATAACAAAATCCGATAATTAATCTTATACTCTGAGAAATTTATCAATTATTATTTTGACATTTAAAGTAAATCAAAATATATAGGAATGTTTCTTTTTATGCTTAAGAATTTCTAGTTTTTCTTAACCGTAAAATTCCTAAATGTTTCCAGTAGATGCGAACTTACAAAGAGGTAAGTTAAAGTTGTTATTACAGATTTATTTAACAGTTCGGTAAGTTGTAATGTATCATGAAATGTGATTTGTGTTGACAGTTTGCGTGACTTTAATATATACTTTACTATCGTTAAAGTATTGGTTGGTTTAACGTTAAATTCATTTTTTATCTACGCTACAGTTTTCGTATATTACCAAATATTCAATACATAGCTTTTTTTTTTTTTTTAAATGCAAAGTACTAGGATTTACATCCCAGATCATAAAAATTGTCTAATCTTAATACATCAGATTTTACGAAAGATCTTGATTTAACATAACAATAACTGCCGGAAAACTATTTTTTATTTTTGAATATATTAAATTTCATAAAGTTCTGTTAATAGCTGTTCATATTTAAATTTAAAATATAAAAAAAAAAGTCAAACGGTTGTCTGTAGAATCGATAGCAAAAGAAAATAAAATTATATATCTATAAAATGTGGAGAATTCAATGGATTACAAAAAATTCAAATAATTTTTTTTCAAATTTTATCTATTTATTTACTCATTTTATACTGTAATGATTTTTTAAAATTTTTAATAATTAAAATAAAGACAGAAAAATCTTAGAAAAACACATCTTTTTTAATACAAGAAAACACAAATCTTTCTGTGTACTTAAAAGCTGTAAGATGTGAAATCGTCTAAGTTAGCAACGGGATTTAAAGTACAACAGTAAATATTTCAAGCTTGGTCAGGTAGTGGCATATCTCAAGTTACTATAGTAACAACGTCTATTATAATTCGAGCACCTTTGTTTACCCGTTCTTTAAGAATGTGGCCAAAGACGCAGTGTCAGCATGGGCCTACCCAATGAAGTACTCTTGTCTCTTGCAGTCATCAGCAATTGAATCAAACATTTCTTCAGCAGGAGAGAAAGATTAGAAGGAAATAAAGAAAAAAAAATGATGACGATAGACTAAAACAATATTAAATCAACCAATATAAAATATTAAATAGTTTTATCAAACGGAATTATTATAATTAATATTTAATTTAATTTCTTAATAATTATGTACTAAAATTAATTTATTTTGTATTGTTATTTAGAAAAACAATGAATAATTTATATTTATTTGATATATATATATAAGTTATATATCATTTATTTGATATATATATATATCAGTTAATTATTTATTTGGAATAATCAACAAATATATTAAGAAATTTCTTTTTATGATTTTAAAATATATGATATATAAAAATAAAATCTGTAAATATTATACGAATTGGAATAAATATTTTAAATTTTCGTCTTAAATTGCCTAAAGAATTCATTATAATGATCTCGTGAGAGATTTAAGCAATGTTAACTTGTTTTTTTTTATATTTTTCAACATAATTCTGCATACTTGTATTAGTTTTGGATCGATTACCGAGTAGATAATAGAGTTCTGTTGATCGATTTATCTTTGTCTCAAAAATAGTATAATCATTTCTTTTCCCAACATCTAACAACGACGTAGAATTAACAAAAGTAAAAAACCAATAAATAAAACTGCGACAGATTTTATAATTTAAAAAAATTAGAAAAAAACTTGATTTTTTAACAGAAAAGTTTAAAAATATCGTAATTAGAAACATTATTAAATTTACGGTTTTTTTTCTTATTTTTGAGGTCATAAATTTAAAATTTACGAAATAATAATATTAAAATTTAACATAAATTAAAACATTTGAAATTTTTATTTATTTATTTAAGTCATCTTACTTTATATAATTAAGGAATTAATGATCTTGTAATTACTCGTTTCGAGTGAAAATCTTGAAAATATTCTACGTTTATCGTGTTCTTGTATCTTCAACTCTTTACAAAAAATTGATCAGAGCTGTTACAAGGTTAAAATGATAACGGCTAGTTATTTGCATAAAATGGAAGTACGGTAAACTTTAACGTTTTAATTTCTAAACGATTGGCACTAACCTCAGAATTAATAGCTACATTCCAAGAAGAATTCTATTACGTACGCGTATATATTACTAAGAAGTAAACAGAGTAGAAATGATAGAATAAAGTCATAAGTTGTTTTAAGTAATAAGAAAATTATCTAAACTAAACAAAAATTTTGGAAACTTTAAACTAATATTAAAAATCGATGTGTAGAACACTTCCTTATTCGCGATATGTATCACGCATCTTCTACTACGAGTACAAAGCTTTTAAAACACATAAAATTTTTGTTTTCGGTAAAGGAAAAATTGGTCCCTGGAGTGAAATATCTGGCTTTGTCTTGATTGAGTACTGAATATCTGCAGAACATTTTTCTAACAGAGATTCTTTCAGATCAGAATTCCATAGAGAAAGATTTTAACTTTTAGAAAATACTGCTTGGATATTTAGAAACGAAAAAATTCTGTAGTAGTCAATAATCTTTTAACCCCAAATGTATATAAAAAGAAAGATTTTTAAAATGGAACGAACAGGTTTTATCTATTCAATACGATAACACACACACAGTTTTGTTGTTAATGGCGAAAATTATTCAGAGTAAAGGATCTATCTAATTATAAAGAAAAATCAACAAAAGTTAAAGTAAATCATCTGGGAAATAAAAATGTTGAAGTTCATTAAAACAGCAACCGGAAAAAAGAAAAGGACCTTTAATTATCCGAAAAGGGCATCACACCTTTCGAATAATTAAATTGATTTATCTTCTCTCCATGTTGCATTGCTTTACTAGATTGGGATAACAAGCAACAAATTTTCTTATCATTAACTTGTATAAAAATACAGAATCGTAATATACGAATTTCATTATTATTTTTCACGTATCGAAGAAAAAATAAAACTCAATTTACAACAATTTTTATAAAATATTCGTAAAAAAATGAATATCGAAATTATTCCACCGTTCTAATCAATTACGAAATTAAGTATAAATAATATTTATAAAAACGTTATATTAATTATAAAAAATATGTTTATATTAAATATTTCTTATATTTTATAAATATTAATTCGTATTTAGAACTTTTAATTATTTAAAATAAGTTTTTACCGCGTTTTTAATCGTATAAAACTAACATCGTATGCATTTTGTAAATGAGTCCAACACTTATCAAAAAATTTAAAATAATAGTAGCTTCTATAATTATAAAAATAAGGAAGAATGTGTATATAATTTTCATTTATAAAAACAATTTTAATAGAGAAAACGCGTAATTTAATTTCTATAAAAGAACGAAGATGATGTTAGGAGACGAGAAAAAATGCGATATATAAATGAATGGTTAAAACCGATATTTAGAAGAGTTGTTTAGATAAATCGAAGCATGAAAGAATGTAAAAAAAAGCAATGTTAAACCATTGAGAGGACTCAATGACGTCACACCTACCATGAGCCTTGAGCGCTTCACTTCTTCAGAAAGAATACAATAAAGTGTTCTGCATGTTTATAATAATTACAATAACGAATACTATTAATAATATCAATACAAAAGCAACAGCCACCATCAACATCCTGATCAACTGTTCAGTCTGGATGCGTTTTAGATGTTGAAAGACACTAGCTGGGTCAGTAGAGGCTCACGATACTGTCACTCGACGAGCGACTCACCATGTCAACTTACTCCATATGCGCGTTTTATGGCTACATATTTATTCAAATAATTCTAAAATATTTATTATCGTCTCAAAATAAAAATAACGCATACGTTTATTTTTAATTTAATAACTTTTACGTCTTTTTATCTTAAATATAACTTTTTATATAAGTTATAACATATTTTATACAGTATCGATATTTACGTATTGATGAAATTATTTAAATATTTAATTATATATTTATTGAAATATTAATTATTTACAATAAAATGGTGGATCCTATATAAAATAATTATAAACAGATAATCATAGGAATCCGAAGAAGAAAGCTTGAATAATTAATCATATAAATCAATTAAATGTATTTTAAAATTTATTTAATATATATTTCAATAAATGTGTATCTTAAATTATAAATTAAAATAAAATTATTTAGATTTCCACTTTAGCACATAATATATTTATTAAAGCAACAGAATCTGTTGTAAAATTTAAAAAAACAACTCATTATTCTGAGATTTTTAAATATCTTATTTTAATTAAAATAATAATTATAATAAAACCAAATACAATAGTTTCAGACGGTCATTAAATAAGGTTCAATTATACCATTGTAAATTTAATTTTAAGAGAAGAAATTAAGAATAAATTATTATTTTAAAACTGCATTTTAATGTTAACTTAAATGTTCATTATGGTAGTAAGAAAAATTCGGTCGAAATTATCTGGTAAATTTAACATTAAAGTTATAATATTTGAAAATTTCAAAGTATTTTTATCTAAGTATATATTTTATAATTACGAAAATGGTTATACTTTATAATTACTAACAAGCGTATATTTTTTAAAATCATACAGTTTTTAATTTATTCTTTAAAAATTATAATAAAATGTTTTAAACATTTTTCAAAAATACTTAAATTTATTAATAGAATTACTATAATTTCTACTATTACTTTGTTAATTTGAATTTATTTTTTAAAAAAAATTTTAATATTAAATAATTACATAGGAAAAACAAATTCAGTAGAAAGGAGACAATAAAAATACTAACATTGGAGCAATTAAAAAAATGTTTTAATTTTTATTACAGTTTTAAAAATAAAGAAAAAAATTCATTCATAAATAAATAAATTATTTTTTTTTATTATTCTGCAGATTTATTTAGGACAAATCCGTGAAGTATTTTATTAAATAACACTGGTTGCTTTGTCATTAATTGTCATTTTCCTACAACAGCCTGCAAAATCCTCAATCTGGAATCTCAATCACGTGGCTTAGCAGTTTTGATTTACCTTAAAAAATTGAATAAGTCTGTTTAAAACATCCTTTAATTTAGTAATTAAAAAGAATAAGATTGTTATAGCATTAGACTGACTGCTATTTATTCAAGATGAAAGTAGAGGACATAAAATATTTACGTTGAATGTAAGTTGTCAAATAAAGTTAGTCCCTTTGTGTAGAAGATAAGTGCAAGTGTATTTATTTATAAAATTGAATGATAGCCAACAAAATTATAAATATTTTAAGTGGCAATTACTTTTGAAAGAACTCTAAGACATGTAACGATTATAAAAGAGTTATATTTAATTAACCTAAGTTACAGATTTTAGATAATTGAATTACAATCAATGGATACTATTAAGACTGATCCGTCTAAAACTTAAATTAAATATAATTAATTATGAAAAGTGGCTATAAATTTTATATGAATTGTAATTACTCGAAACATGGGTATAAGTTATCACTTAAACAATTATTAAGAAAATGTCTTAAATTTTAATTTAAATGATATCAAAGTAATTTTAAGGTAGTCTTAAGTGATATTAGACTTATTTATATATATTTTATATGCTAAAAAATAAAGCATTCTCTTAAGTTCACTAACAAATGTTTACACAATAGTGAAAGGAAATATAGTATACAACACTAATTTTAAAGATTTAAAAGGGAAGTGCATATATAAAAGCATATGCTCACTTACAAATTGTCGCAGAGAATGTATTTGTAAAAGCAGATATTCATTTATAAATTAATAAAATCATTTCACTTTATTTTAGACTCATAAATTTTTATTTAAGTTTTAAAATAAAAACAAAATACTTTTAAATTAGCGTAACTATCAAATATGAAAAATTGTAATGACTATAAATCACGGAACTTGCTTCATCCGACAACTTTATATTAGAATATATTAAGATGAAGGAAGATATTTTTAAATGAAATTATATAAAATTTATATACTTGCACAGGTTTGAAATGTCGATAATTTAAGAATATTGAGATTCACTATTGTAACTGCGTGTCACTAAATACTGAATGAAAGAATAAAAGGAATGTTATTAATATCTGTTAGGCAATAATAAAGATTAATTCAAAACATTGTGTAAGTAATATGAAGATTATTTCAAAATCGCAGACGAAGTTTATTAATAAATAATGACTTAATATTAAAATTAATGTTCAAAATTTTTAATATTATTTTTACTAAATGTGAATATCATTCAAATTATAGGATAAAATATTATCTAAAATGCTTCATATTTTATTTATTTCTGATTTTTTTTTGTTTTTTTAGTTATATTTAACTTTTAATCCTGGAATAATGTTATTAAACATATTTAAAAAATGTTTTTAAAACTTTATTTTCATAAAATAGTTTTTGTCGACACGACATTTAAAAATAATATGAATAATTTTTATTACTTATTAATAACTTATTTATATTTGCTTCTCAATTAGAAAGACGTATTTTTATTTTCTTGAATATATGAAATATAACAAAAATATTTTATATAAAATAACAGTTAGTAATAATAATAAATTAAATTAATAAAAACTTCATAAAATAGGTTTCAATATATATATATATATTTATATATATTGAAATAAATGCTTAAATATATGTGCTGTGTATATATGCATACATTTTAATATGTAGAAATAACATATTTTATATACAGGATGACCTAAAAGTAATTAATTGTGTTTTTGGAAGCAATTTAGCGATTTTTGCAAGAAAGCATTTGTGAAATTGTGTAAAAACACTGTAATTTATGCACTGAACAAGAAGGCTACCATTTTAAACATATTTTTCAACATTTTAAACAAAATTTTAAAATATGTTTAAAATATATGTGAAAATTGAATACTTATTATTTATAAAACAATATCTATTTTAGAAATATTTTAAAGTAATATATTTTTATTTTAACTTAATAATTAGTTATATTATGTTAATATTTCATGATTAGTTTATTAAATAAAATAACAAATAAAACATCGCACAAAAAATTTATTAGCTATTTAAAGAAATCTCATTTGGTGGAAAACAAATAAAATATATGAAATTATTAAATATAAAATGTTTTCTAAATAAAATTAAATTTTTAAAGAAAATGTAGCGAATTATAAAAAAACGAAAACATATAAATAAATTAAATACTAATAAAAAAATGTATACAATTCTGTTTACTGAAAATTGTATTCAGTTTTTATAATTAAAAGTTCTTCACATATAAAAAACAATTTTTTTTAGTTATCTAATTGAATATTATTTTTATAAAATATTTCCATTTCTAATTTTATTATTTTATAAAATTTGAAATAAAATATTAATAACGTTAAAGAAATATAAATACAAACAAAAAAACAATTAGTAATTTTATTATTTTAGTTATTTATTAAGATCATTGTTATTAATATTATTAAATAATTAATTTCAGAGTTGTAAATATTTAAATTATATGCAATTGAATCAAATTTTAAATTTATAGCAAAATTAAACATTGTATATTTTCAAATATCCAGTAAATCACGAAGGTAATCAAAGCAAATAGGATTAACTAAATCAATTTTCTCTGCAATACATTTGTTTTAAAGGAAAAGACACCTTTACATGGGATAATTTAACATTTTTATTGCAATGTAACATTAAAAAAATAATAATAAAAAAAAAATAAAAAAAAACATTCGCCGTACAAGTTTAAATTCAAATACATTTATTTTATCTGTATTAATTAAGCCATTATTATTATTATTATTTATGCATAAAAAAACCCTACGAACAGCGGATGGTATTGAATAATAATTTCAATTGAATTAAATGAAGGTAAAGGAGAAAGTTTAGCGTTTAAGCAATTATAAATGCTCACTTCAGATTGCTGAAAGGTTTAGCAATCTCACAGTGATGACTTGATATATAATCATTTGGGTGGACTGACACGTCTAAGCAAGATAAAAAATTAGCTTTAACTAAGTCTACATTATTCAAAAAAATCATTATTTGAAAATGTAATAATCGATAAAGTATCCTGACGAAAATTAATATAATCTGTAAAATTATTTTTGTTTTTAAGTAAGAAGTTACTTAATAAAATATAAAATTTTAGACGAATTAGAACTAAAATTATTAATACTTTAAACATTATAAATTTATAACAGATAAAAAAATAAAATAAGATAAACGATGAACTATAATCTTTTTTCCTAATATGCGGTAAATAATTTATTAAAAAGAAAAAAAATAAATACGAAACGTAATGCCATCTATGAATCATATTTGAAACTTAAATAACAAATCATAATTTATATACTCTTATTCTCCATTACTTACAGAACATTATATTTAATTTTAAAGTTAGCTATTAAATTAAGAATTTTTTAAAAAAATTATATTTAGTATTAATAATTTAATTCTATCATTTTATGATTATCTAACGATGTTTAAACGTGAAATATAAAGGTTTAGTCACTCACCAGTGGCCATTCGGAAAGGGAAAACAATAAGACCCATTCCAACAAACAGGTACCATTGGATCTTATAAACTGTTCTTTTACGAACGACATAAGCCATCTTCTACGCGTCCATAAATGCTTCTAAAATAATACAAACAAGCAGAAACGTAGAATTTAAAATTTTGAAATTTAAAATATAAATTTTAGTATGAAATTCATAATATTCTTATAAGTTTTGAGTGAGTTATTATATTAAAAAACAATTAATTTAAAATATAATTTCAATTTTTGTTAATAGATGGCATGATTTTAATACAATTTTTTATTATAAAAAATTAAGCTAATAATTAAAAAAAATAATTATGTAAAATTTTTCAACGTTTTTTTTCTTAGTTTATAATTAAATATTTAAGAATTTTAATTAAATATAATAATATTATTTAAACTTCCTTAATTTAATTAACTTCTCTTTTGATATAAGTATGAATCATTTATTTTTTAAAAATTATAGTTAAAAACTCTTTTGATATAAGTATGAATCATTTATTTTTTTAAAAATTATAGTTAAAAACTCTTTAAACCAATGTATATATAATACAGTATTAATTAAAAATTTATTAAAATTGTTTATTATTATGTACTTAAGCAATTCAGATATATTTTCCTAATAATTTATCATTTTAAATTTTATGTAATAATTAAAAAAGAAATAAAAATGCTATATTTATTACGTAAAAATATAAATAATAAATTTAAAAAAAATAATAAACACATAATATAATAAATTATTACAATAAATCTAAAATTTATTTCTTTTGTAAATTAAAAAATATAATATTATTATTATTTATAATCACATAAACCGTTTAATGATAATATTTTAACAAGAAAATTAAATATTGTTTACTTATTTTAACAAGCAAGGGATTACCTTAAATTATATCTTTATCTTAAAATTAATTAATTCAAATATTTATAATATATATTAAAAAATTAATCATATTTTAAAATAATTTATATAAAAATTTTTTGACGTCAAAAAATGATTTTTTTCTTGTTTTTGCTAGATTGAAAAAAGAAAAAGTATTTTTGAATAAAAGACAACAGTGTGCTTTTTTATATTTTTTATAAAAATGCCAAACACACAAAAGTCAGGAGCAAATAAACAACTGCTGTTGTCAATATGTTTTTTAATACTCCGTAAGGATAAGAGAGGGCGCCACAGAAAATCAGTAAACATTGTTGCATGTCAGTAAAATACAATAGCGAATGTCAAAGCGTTGTCAGTGCAACTTTATGACTTTTGATTTATCGTAGGAAACATAGTGAACTGACAATGACGAATGCAAAGAATGGTTGAATCCAGGCTTTTCAACCATTACTCTCCATTAGAAATGTTTTCCACTCAACATAAAATACAGCCACTCTATCAATACGAAATTATTCAACTATTCTTATTTTTGAATAAAATATTTCATCGGTAGTCTTCATCTTTTTAATATTTATTTTACATAAATATTAATAAAGGGCATTTAAATATATTATTTACTTGCATAAACGTAGAAAGAACGTTAGGAATTTCTGAAACTGTAAGCAAACTTGGCTTAAGAATGATAACAATTACAATAAATCATTACCTAAGATAAACAGAATATTTACGTAAATTTTTGCTAAATTTAATTAGAATATATTTGTTCTAATGGAGAAATGGTTGATTAAGTCGATTTTGAATTATTTTAGTATTTTATGTAGCCTGTGTTTTGTTTTTCTTTCTTCTCGGATGAACCTTCTTTTTATTTTTGAGGGGGATGAGGAATTTTTGTTTCCCTGAATAGGAAAGGGAAGATTTCTTAGTGTTTTCTTTTTTTTATAGTTCAAAATCAATTTACTGGTATACTCCACAAAACAACATTGGTCAGACAGATGTCAGATTAATCTGGGAACAACAATGTGTCACAAGGCACCTGAGACAAGCTCTTCTGAGGATTGCTATCTTGTCAACCACAACTCATCTTGTGGACAGGAAATGGTTCACGTCACCTACTATGGCGTTATTTCCGACTGCTGCAGATAAATATACGGCCTCTGGTGGCAGTTTCGCGACTTTCCTCCTTACAAATGTGACGTTAGACTGAGAAACGATATGTCGCCTGTATTGACACTGTGGGATTGTGAGTAAATTCACTCGGATGCCACTGTATACTTTCTTGCTGTGATACCAACCATTCCAATATGTCACGACAGGCGCATGGGAGATGCAGATAATACAGGACACTAGACTCGAGTGGGCACAAGACAAAATTCTATTAATAATTTTCTGTGAATATTAGATTAGTGAAATGTTTTCAAATAAATCAATATAAAAACGCAAATTGATAAATAAATTCGAGTTTTATTTCTTATATATCCGTTGATTAATAACACATTTAGGTTACAAAGCTTATTAATTATAATAGTATCGTAGCATATAATTTTGATTTGTGTACTTTAAATTAATTTTACACCAGTATTTTCATTAAAACTGACAACAATTCATTGTATAACAGGTATGTATGCTTTATATGTTTATTATAAAGACTGATATCAATGTATATTTGACGATGTGGTATATCTTTATCACTTTTAGTATTAGGAGCTGTATATATAATGTTTCTAATGTGAAATAACAGTATTAAATTTTCTATTTTGATGTTGGTTAATTATATCATTATCATAATAAGGAATTTGATCATCTGTTAATTGAAATTCTCGTAACTAAACTCATGATAATAGCAATACATCTGTATATTTACACATATAAATCTCTATGTTAGAAAATATATACATAACTGCAAATAAATTTTCATAGATAGACTTGAATTCAACTGTAATATAATATAGAATGTATAATATCCTATTATATATAGACCTATTAATAATAATAAATATTAGTAATTTCTCCGCGGATTTAACAATAGTAAGCCTTAACTCAGAATGAATTGTTTTGGATTTAAAATATAATTTTCGATACTTTAAGATATCTCACACACCATAGTATATACGTATATGAAACAAAAATGACCTAATAGGCGCCATTTCAATAGTCATGAACAGAGAATCGAGTTTTCAATCATTTATCAAGTCAACAGATTGTAGGTTTCGAAATGTACTTGGTAAGTATGCATTAAAATTATTAAACATTTCAGATAAATTATGAGTTTACAGCTGAAACCAATCTTTAAATAATTCTAGTAAGTAAATAAGAAATACGACTGCTTGTAAAACTGAAAACAAGTGATTTTAAATCAATTAAGAGTTTATTTTTACTTTTTTTATCAGTGTATTCAGGGTATGTCATATAACTCAGCGGCTTAATAATGTTTTATTTATTGAGATATAAATGTCAATTTTATAAGAGTGATAAAGGATGTGTGGAGAAGTAGATTGCTTTTTAAAGGAGAGAAATTTTTGAAAAAGACAGAATCCGAATTTAGTTCCTGCCATTGAATAGTTAGAGATTATTTTACCTTTTTAAACAGTTTAACTATTATTATATATAAATATCAAATTCATAAAATAAATATAAATGTAAAGGTAAATTCAAAATAAAGCACTAAATTTCTGAAGTTTTTGTTTGTATTTTATATAGACTAAAGATTTTTAGTAAAATATATATATATATATATTAACCAATAGATTTTTAACACGTGCAAAATGAATAATTATGTAGCTATTTCATCCGGTTAACAATAAAAAAAATAAAGAATTTTCTGGTGTCATGTACCAAAATTGGAAAGCCTTGGCATCAGTTGCGGCAATAGCTTCCTGGGTTTACTGCATGACACCCAACGAATAGATTTTTCTTTTCTTTTTCATTCTGGATAAAACAGCGACAATTATTTGCGTTATACATTATAAAAATGTATTGTATAACATAAAATAATAATAATAAAATTTTTAATAATGAAAACTAGTAGTTAATTAAATATGAAAAATAAAGATAATTATCTCGATATTTAATTTTTTATTCAAATTAAATCAAATGTTTAATATATATATATATATGTATATATATATCTTTATTTTTACTTTTTCACGGAAATAAAATTGAAAAATCAAATGCAAGTAATTTATTTCGAAAAATTTTACATATTTTGCATTTATTTTTGGAATTTTGGATATTTCTATATAGAATCATATTGCATCGAATAAATTCTATTTATAGAACTTTACTAAAAGATACCATCTCATTGAAAGAAAGTAAGTTTGGGTCCTATTTCTCGACCTTTTCAGAACTTTATCCCCTTTTAGCAGTAATCTACTTCCCCTACAGCCTTTATATCTCTGGTATTGATATTGATGTCTTCAAATAAAAACGTTATTAAGTCGCAAAGTTTTACCTTAGATATTCGCTAAGCTGATAGCCAATATTGTATTGATGGTGAAACCACTTGTGAGAGTTTCAATTCAAGGTGATGGAAATTTCTTGTTTGGTAAACAATTAAATTAAGAAAGCGTTATAGCCACCTTGTATGAAGTGATCTATACATATTTAGATCAATATAAAATTATATTTTAAGGAAATTTATTTAAAACGTGTATATATGTGGGTGAATTTTTACGTTATAAAACAATCTTTAATTAACAGAAAAATAAACATCTAATTTCTATCTTAAAAAAAATTTAAATTAAATACAAATATAAAATCTAGTTTTTATTATTAAAATGCGAAATTTTTTAAAACATTTTTATATCAAAATAAATTTTAAATTAGATAAATTTTTCTTAACAGAAATGTGATGAAGCACTTGATGAAACTGTTATGAAGCTAATAGTGGCATGCATTATTAAAGAAAACAGCTTTTTATGAAAAAGATTGTTAAGCAAATAACTTTTGCTGAAGTTTATGAATGAATAGACAAGCTAAGAAACGACAATAACTCATATCATAGTACATCACTTATCAATTCGTTATGTGAGATGAAAATTTGCAGATGTAACCCAAAAACCTAATTATAGTAATGAGATTCTTTCTAATATATAATAACCAAATATTTTATTTTAGACAAGATATAAATGACTTAGGTACATGTCATAAAATATTTAAAGGAAAAAAATATATTAATTTTATTAAATACTTAAGAAATATGTCAAATAAAAATTTTAAAAGAGTAAGAGTGTTATATAATAAATATATATCTCTTGATAGCTCAAGCAAATCATTTTAGTCATATTTTTTCTATTTTTCCAGATGAAAATTTATTTCTCGTCGTATTTCTTCTCGAATTCCACAAATTTCAATTTTATAAATATAAAAGATAAAGTGGAGATACATAAAAGTAAAAAAATTAACGTCATTTAAAGTATTTTACAATATCATAAAAATTTGATTTTTCTTAAATAAAAATATTTTGCATTAAAAGATTATTTTTAAATTTAAAATAACAGTATTTTATTTGATTAAATAAATTGCAATTTAGTTAAAAATGAATTTGGATAATTATAGCTGCATCTGTTTTTCCTTTTCTTAATCACAAAAATGATAGCTGTAATTGTTTAATGAATTTCTATATTAAATTAAATTGCTTACTATATTATTCTATATACACAAAAATAAAATAAAGAGAATTTTTATGATAAAGTTTTTAGTATTGGTATTTATTCTTTATTTATTTTTGTTCTGAATAATTTAAAGCACATTTGCATCAAAGTTTCATAAAAACATGAAAGATTTACAATTGATGACTCTTACTACAAGTAACAATAATTCAAATTTTAAATATTTTACAGGAAAAAGTATGAACGTTTCGAGAAATTACATGATACAAATTATCAAAATAATAAATGTAATGTTTATAAAAAGTTTTATTTACTATCTAAAATAGCATTGGTATTTATCATTTATAAGAAATTCAGTATTTGCATTGCTGTTTTATACTGGATTTCATTCGAAAGCGTTTATTTATTCGACGTAAAACAAGACTAAAATTTAAGAAAATTTTAATTTTGTACTTTAAAAAAAATGTAGCCGAAGTCAAAAACTTAATATAAAAATTTTTATTATATTAAAATTAAATCTTTAAATTAAAGTATATTTAACTGTATGTAATTTCTCCGTTTGTAATATAATCTGACGTTTTATAGAATTTAAAACAAGTTGATTTATATTCCTTAATTTAGAAATTGCAATTTAAAAAAAACGAAATGCATAAAATTTCTTTCCAGAGATTCATACAAAAATTAATTAAAAGATCACAGAGGAAATCTCAAAAGTGCAACTCGTAAACAATAAGAAAAATGTATATTCCGGTACTTTTTAAATAATATATCATGAAGTATAATTAACTTACTTTGTTCTTGACGGTTCATTACTTTGAAGAGAAATTTCGATAGGAATTTCATCTTCTTTCGGATATAAACAAATTTTACAATTGTTGCAGGTTCAGAACCTATGTCAAACAATTAAAAACAATGAACAATAGGATACAATGTTTATCCAATAAAAATAATAGTTTGATAATTTTCCAACTAAACTAATTGCGGTAACATCTGAGTAATTTAAGTGGTGGAATAGTTCTAACCGAGAACAATAACTAGCATTGTCTATACAGTAGCAACAACGACCGTTCAATTTATACCGAAGCTTCTTCGCTCGAAAGATCCAGTAAAGCAACAAATCACGTAGGCACTAAAAAGCATTAATCTTGACAAACTCTACTTCCTTCAACACTTGACAGCTTGACTCATCGTACAGATTTTATAAAATAATAGATAGACCATTCGAAGATTAGTTTTGCTTCTGTTAGCATTATTTCATGGTTGTCATGTTTCACTTTTATGTTTCAAAATAATTACTAGTTGTAAAGGTAGAGAGTTACTTTTCATTACAAAAATGAGCTTTTTAAGTCGGCGGCTACATATTTTCTGATTAAAAATCGTCATAGTTCTTGAATTCCATCGGGAAAACCTATATTCGCCTAATGATAATGCCCGAAACAGTTTTAAAAATCACCAGAGACGTCTAATAAAATTTTTTTTATAGATTTATTTTGTTCAAAATAATCCTGCCTTTTACTTTTTTAAACATTTTGATGTGAACTATGGAATGGCTAAAATAAATGATCCGCAATATATAGTTTAATGGTTAAAATGGTGTAGACAGGACATTAAAATGATGTACAGCACTATTCTTTATTATTACCGTTTATAGTTTAAGCTACATAAAATGTTAAAGAAATATCTGTGTTAAGTTCTCGAAATGAAGCCGTAGAAGAATTTTTAAAAATATAAACAATTAAATTGATCGTATTTTTAAAAAAAGAAAGATAGAAACAGATTTATTATTTAAAAACTTGACAGTTTCGGTATTAAAAAAATTGCCAAGAACATCTAAAAATCGAATGGTATATCGCATATGGTGCTAGATAGATTAAAATAATTAAAGTCAACAGTTTCTCATTTTCCAAATAAATAATACATAAAAGAGAAATGCACACTTGCAGAAAAATTGTTTAAAACTTGGATAGTTTATGATCACGAATCTAGTAATAACAAAAGATATAAAAAATGGTTTTAATATGAAGTTAGATGATTCCATCAATCGTTATGTAAGAGCTTCTATTTTTTTTCTGTTTTAATATGAGCTGAAACTTTCTTCTGAACCATCTGCAGAACTACACGCAAATCCAACGATTTTTGATTAAAAAATACAACTAAGAATAAAGCCGAGAGAAATTATTTTTCGGATATATAAAAGTAATTAACATAAAAGATGGAAAAAAATAATATTCGTCTAAATAACGTCTAAAAAAACTTTACAAGAAGTAAAGAGATATGTAAAAATTTATTTATTTAGACGTCAATAAGAATTCGTTCTTTTATGATAAATGCTACGAAAATTTTCTTGAAATTAAATCTTTTATCGGAATTTCGAAATCTTTGTTAAAATTTGCGTAAAAACATTTTCTGTTTTATAACCTGGTTAAATAATATTCACGTTTATGCATGTAGTTTCTAACTTGACAATTTTTTTCCAGAAGAAACTCGATATTATTGATTTACTCTGTACAAAAACCTATAAAATTTAAACATAAAACAAAAACAAAAAAGCACACAAACACACGCACACACATATATATTTTAATTCTACAAAATCTATTTTCAATGTGCTTATATTAATTGTATTATCGACAATCTTTCTTCGAGACATGTCACGAAGATCTTTATTGAATTTTGTGTTTTTTTGTTTCATTAAACGAAAACGCAAATAGTTAAATATTTGCAAATACAGTATTTAAAAGTGCGAATATTAAATAATTCGGACAATTATGGCTACGAGGTAATTTTTTATATTCAGATCAATAACAAAGGATATTTAATAAGATTGAGCTAATACTCTTTTCAGCTTTGATATTTAACTAACTACTTTGGCAAATATGGAAGAGGAGACGTTAAAATGCTTCATTTAATGCTATTTACTTCATTAAACTCTGTACAGAAGACGTAGGATAATGCAAAGAGATAATGAAATGGGTGATTTTCTGCTAGAAATAGCATCTTCTAATCAAACGCTCGAATTTACTAAAGATAAAGAACCGTTTTCTCGATATTTTATTCTTCCAAGTCGATCAAATTTACTGGTTAAGTTGTTTTTTGGGTCGATTTGTCAAATAATCCTTGCTAACTTTCATATATCGATTTCTCGAAATCTGCAACGTTTCAGAAGGATACCCGTGTGTCGAGCGAATGATTGGAGAATTTTTTTAAAAAAAATTACAAGACAAAATTATTCATTTCGGCTATAAAATTTATTGTTTAATGTAGGAACGATTCAGCAAAACGAAACAATATGTAGAACAGTAGAATGAGGACTTAAAGATGTATCGATCGCACTTGTTTCCACCCATCTTGCAGCGAAAACACCGAAAGGCGGTAAAGTTGGCAGGCTATTTAAGCAATCTGGGGCTTTGCCAAAACTTAGAACGTGTATGCAGGACGGTGGTGGCACGAAGAGATTCTTTCTATGAAATACAGCATTGGAGAAGTGGTTCTTGTCTTTCTGACTGACAGTAGAGAAAAAATGAAAAAGTTACCATTCTTTTCCTTTTTTTTTCTTTCGGGAGTTTACACAATTGGAAGTTACGTAAATCTACACGAGTGCTGTTTCTGTTAAGGCTAGAGGAGAAAAAATACTCCCTTACTCATGTTTAATTCAGTCGAGTAAAATTAATTAGTGATTAGAAATAGAGGAGAATTTTAGGCAAAAAAGATTTACATTCATCACTACTGTTTACTTTCATCAATTAACGAAAACGAAGGGAATGGGAGTCGAAGAGTAGAGGTTCTTTCCCATTTTTAATCGTTCTAGATTAATCAACTTCCCTTAACCAATGTATCTAATCAATTCCAACTTATCGAAAGATTACATTAAACATATTTTTAAATCACAGACCAAGAATAAATATGTGCAGTTGCGTAAGGTTTTTTTATTCTAAAGAAAAAACTTTAATTAACGGATTTTAAATTATATTTAAAAGACACAATTTAAGGAAAATCTATAATAAATAAGTTTTTACAGCCAGTTTGTTATAGTTATTTACGGGTTGATAATATGACATGCATAATAGTTCAAATTGTCGTTAATACTGACAAAGAATCTTAATGAAATATGAACATGAAGTTTTTGGATCTTTGCCACTAAGGAACTTGCTCAAGTCCATAAAGCTATGTAATAGGCCATATTTTTCAAAAACCTGTAAAAAAAGTTTTCAATAATATTAAAAGCATTCCTAACTATTAATTTTGACAATATAAATAAAAAAAATCTAATGTATAAAAATTTAATCTTGCAGCAGACAATTTATTCTAAACGATAATTTTCATTATTCTGATACTAGAAAAAGAATAAATACCTGTGGCGCTTAAATAAAGTTATTAATAAAAATAGTATTAACTAATCGTTAGAGTTTATGATGTCCCATTATCCTAGTTCACAATGAAACATTCTCTTCCTTTTGTAAATTATAAAAGAATGGATAATCACACAATCAAATTGGTTCTAGTAGGTGATGCTTAAGAAGTCGATTTGGAGAAGTTCCAACAAAATGATGCAATAACAATAGCTCTGTCTCCAATGACATAAATCTCATCGACCAATCAGAAATACTGAAATACTAGCATTTTCTCGAGTTATGAGGTTTTAAAACCAACCATTCTTGAGGTTAATAGGTTTTTGTACATTAAATATGGAAGGAGAAATTGTAACCTTAGATTCTGACATCAGCATACGCGAATAGGGTTATAAATAATATATTAATGACAATCAAAAGTGAAAAATAGTCTATTTATGGGTATTAATTTTTGTTAAATTCTACAAAAGTATTATTCATAAATTAATCATGTTAAGTTTTAATGTAAAATATAAAATTAAATTACACGTGATTCATTGAATTCGTATAAGAATAATCAATCAAAGTTAAGATCACGATTTTAATATAATATAGAAGCACTAAATATTAATAAAAACTGTAAATAGAGTAGAATAATAATACAATAGAAGGATTAAAACACACAGTTTATTAACAGAATTAAAGAAAATAAAGCTTAAAATTTCAATAAATAAATAAATAATAATAATAATAAATGTATAAATATAAAATTATATTTACATGGATGAAATATTCAAATAACTATTCGAAAATAGAATTGTTTATCATTCGAACACAATTTCAATGAATTAAAAATTAAGAAGAGAAATCTGAAAAATAAACAAACAATAAACAACAACAAACTTCCTAATACAATGGTTATAATTACACGAAGCTAGAAAGTATTCAAACATGCATCCAAATTACAATTACAATGGTAATCAGTATTAATCTAAATATACATAAACTTGTAATCCAAAGCTGCAATTATAATTAACCTCTAACCCGAAAGTATATATACATTTCAGAAATTACGGTTTAAATACGAATTTAAACATTAAAAAACAATCACCAAAAACACAAAATCCGAATAAAGAAATATAAAATAAAACTTGTAAAATAATTTGCCATTTTAGAAAATCGCAAAATTATTTTTTAAAAAAACAATTTTTTTTTTGCTATAAAGAAAAACTTGTAATATATATTTTAGATTCGAAATTAATTAGACCAATCGATAAATTCGGCAATAAAAGTTTGTATAAAGTGAACGAATTTAATTTAAAAGAGGTCAATAATTGTCATTAGTCTTATCTGGATTGGAAGAAGAAACAATTGCAGCAGCAAGAAAGCGTTAAGTCGAAGAGTCGAAAAACTCCGAGGACAAAAATCTAAGGCCTGAGAAGTGATCAAAAGAGAAAAATACTTAGTCGGCAACTTTTGTTTTTCTTTCCGCGATTCCGTTTATCCAGTCTCACGCAGTATTCTGGCAACTTTATGATCCAAGAATTGAAGTCGTTGGAGCGAATGTCAATCAATGGATGGAAGACAAGTTTCTTGAAGCAGAAATATCCCAGCTACTTTTCTTTACCTACAAATATTCCTCAAAATTCTTTTCTTTTTTCAATATTCTTGCTAAGAATATTCTACTCTATTATCAGAAATTGTTGGATAATGTTTATTGAGTTTAGAAAATTCGTTTTTCAACATCCAATTTCTATTTTCTTAAAAATAAAATAACTGTTAAAAAAATTGAAAAAAAATTATTAAAGATACAATTTTCTTGGGTTTTTATCAGAATGACGTTTACTTGACTTATAGGATGTAACGGGCGATGCAAACTGTCTTAACCATTTATGTAATTGCATCACTCCATTCTTAATAGGAACTTTAATTAGGACATAATTAAGACTTAATGTACAAACTTTATATAACTTCATAGGAAAACTCATAATTTATAATTAAAAATGTATTTTAATTACGGCTTGTATTTATTATATATATATATATATATATATATATATATATATATATATATATATATATATTCTTCCTTTCCACGATATATTACTTATCTAATTAATTTTTGTGCAACCCACACGCATTTTAAAATTAAAACGTACCCCTTGATTTTATAAAAATCATTACCCACTTTTACATTTTAATATCATAATATCGATTGTACGAATATTTTTAGCAAATTTAAATCTATATTTTCGCTCAAATCTTGTATAACGTAATAAATCTAATGAAACAAATAGTACGATTTTATCAAATTTTTATTGAATAACCGTGTTTATGATTTTTCTATCTAGTTTTTTAGCAACATTCGATTCTTTACAATCTATTTAACTTACGGTTTACTGTATTTCTTATTTCTTTGTGTTTCTACATGTCATAGCATCGTACAATACACGCACGCAGTGTATATAAACACACATGCACAGATGCTTCTGAAGAGTGGAGCTGTGACCGGTCAGTCGGCTTTACTACTATTTTCAAAACAATGTCTAGCATTTGTCAGAAAGTGGATTTAGAAACTTTTTTATTGTCGACACGATTCGGTCTTTATTTTAATCTCGTTTGCAGCGGTGGACCTCTATTCGATTTTTCGGAATTTTTTTTTTCTTTAGCGAAGGGGAGGTTTTTTTCGTGCAAATCCAACAACTAACCTAATCTGAAATAACATCTTGATGTCTATATTGGCTTACCTAAATCCATTCCCAACATTCTCCATGCTACTTGTAATTGAACTATCCATCTGATCAATAGCCGTTTTCTTATCCTATCTACGACTACTCCATATAACATTGTTTTCTCTACATTGTATCCCTGTTATTATGTAACCAACACTTTTATTTCTTATACTACCGGCATTAGAATAGCCACAAAATCTACTAATCTTCTCTGCTTAGTTTCCGAAACATTACATCCGCATTTAAAATATTAAATTAGCTTTTAAAACCGATTGAAATAGGGAAGAAATATTTATTTCTTTAAAATTTTTTATTTCCCTAAAGTTAAAACTTTATTTTTAAATCAGTGTATAATAATTTATGCTCATATATTATTAATATGCCGCAGTGTACAGGTGCTGGTATAATTGTCGCGAGTTTATGATTATTCTTCTGTACATCTAAGCTTTCTGTAATATAACTTCATATCAAATTGTTCCTAGAACAGATATTTTAAATATAATTTGATAATAAAAATATATAGAAGAGTCTATTATTACGACGAAAATTCTGTAAAGCTGTTAACACGCTATTATTATGAAAACCATTAGGCAATTAATATAAATCTTCATTTTATTAACATAATTATACAAGAGAGAAAATAATTTTTAATTGTAAAACATGTGGAAAAATATATTTTCTATTCGGCGAAAATGAGTAAAATATTTTAAAAATTTAACTATTAGAGTCAAAATTTTATATTTTTATAGTTCATTTAATAAAAGATGATGAATCAAATTACAGTAAAACCTCGATTTAACGGACTAATTTGAGCGAGGAGTGTCCATTAAAGCTGAAAATCCGTTATATTTTATAATAAAGTAGCCTAAGTTTTCCGATTTCGCGTGTTAAAAAATTGTCAAATTAGTTGTTTTATCTGCTTTTACTTATGTAAATACGTTTGTGCAATTGAATTAAAGTGTGTATGAGAAGTTTAATTTCACAGAATAGTTTTCTACGTGCATTATTTGCTTGTGTACTCACCGTAGTCTTGAGACTGTACTCGTAATAAACAAGTATACGATCTAACTCAAAATAGATAAACAAATGTGGCTCGTGGATTTGAAAAAAATAACCTGTTAATTTAATTAAATATATATAGCATTTTCTATAAATTACATATATAAAGCATATAAAATACATATGACATACGGACCGGAAATTTTGTCTGTTAAATATGAAGTCCGTTAACTCGAGGTTTTACTGTGTGCTTTACAATCTGTGTAAATATCGCCGTTTTAAAATATAATTATTTTAAATTCAGATGTATACAGATACAGAATTATATGTGGGTTATAGATATATCCTTAGATAAAAATTAGCTATAGCGATCATAGAAACTCCATTGTATATTATATATCAGGTGACCGTAATTAAAGTACTTCCGTTCAATGCTGTCTAGAAATTTAGCAGTTCAAATATAACCAAATCTGGCATGATGACATTTCAAAACACGTAGAAGAAATAATTAGTACAAAAACTCTCCACCAAAAAACTTTTAGCGCTGTAAGCAACAAACATTTTCTTTGTATAAACAATCAGGCTATATAGAGACCTTAGTGCTGCAGGGACATTGCTCAATGTGATACCCATTCTGAAGGTGTAAAGCCCGGAGGCAATAAACAGTGTGTCCAGCGGCCGACCGTAATTAATCCTCTGTAATGGTTATCGCGTGCAGTATGATTTTCTTTCAAGGCTCCCAAATTTGCAACATGTTATCGATACACTATATCTTTTTAAGTGTCCTTACAACCAAACCTCATACGGATTAAAAACAAAATGCCATAGTGGTGAGGTTTGATATAGAAATGTCCTAAAACATTACCATATCAAATTTATTTGCATTTGAATTGTTAAGTGTCTCTCTGGACAGTGCTGAATAGGAGTATTTTAATTACGGTTACTCGGTATACATATAGAGTCTACATGAAATTATATACTGATTTCACAAAATATAAAATAATTGCATTTTAAAAACGTATTTTTATTGAAAATTTAAGCACAAATATGAGTTAAAAAATAATTTGTTTTAATAAATAAATTAATACCTCGAAACACTCGAAACAATTCTTAACGCGATATTTCGAATATTTATGAGTCAAAATTTTCAAATACAAAGGTTATTTCTGATTGTAATCACGATTATTTATGATAATTTATTCTCTATTAAAATAATTTTCCCTGTCTAATTTCTTTAAAAATATTCCTTTCTTCAAAAATCATAGAAAAACGCAATTTTTAACATCATTTGGACGATATAATTATAAATCTGAATCAGAAAGAACAATGTAAGAAAGAAAAACACTTTGCTAACATCAAATTAGGCTAATCAGATTAAGGATAGAAAGATTCAAACTTCAAAAACACTCTTGATTACTTTATAAAATTAGTAAATTGATCTCTGGAATTAATAAGATGCCTGACACATAAACCACAGTGTATGACATCCTCTTTAAAAAAATTGACACATCATCAATATCCTTTTTCGAATTTAATATAATACCGTTATTACAACAGTTACAAGAAAAAATACGTATATTTTCGCTTATAATCGTATCTATAGCATGCTCAAACTATTTTCTAGCTCGAAATCATTAAAATTACTGAAAAAGTTTTTTATTTAGTAAAAAAAAAACTCGAGCGATTTAATAAAATTTCTCGAATATTTCAACCATCATTCTAGCCAGACTCACAGCTGATAAGTACTTAAAATGCACTCTTGACCTGATTTCAATTCTGTGTCGTTTTTTTTCTAACCCCTGACCATCATTTCCACAGCTGGAAACCAGCCAAATTTCTGCCAAAATTATGGCTTTTACTATTGGATATCGACACATTTGATCTCACTTCAAAATCTTCAAGGTCGTGGATAAAAGTACTTATTTCTACTACAGTAAATCAAAATCGTTCCAGATATTATTTTATATATATATATATATATATAAGACTAATTTAACCAACCTTAAATCGATGAAGGCAGGAAGTATTATTGCTCGATTAACTGTATGAAATTCTCTGAAAACAATTGTTTTTCATTAATACAGTTTTGTAATTTCGTTTATATTTAGCTACTAACTTTAAAAATACTGTTATTTATTAATAATAAAATATTTCTATCGTTATAATTGATTATTTCCTTATATTCTAAACCGTTCATAACTTGATGATTATATAATTCTCTTATTCACATTCACAGAAAAAAATCCATTTATTATATTAATTAACATATGAAATTATAAGGTGGTTATTCTTTTGTTCTTAATTAAAAATTATGTTATTTTTGAATATTTGTAGATAATTACGCGACCAACTTCGTCGAAACATTTTAATTGTTAGATAATTATATCATTAGTAAGTTCCAGGACAGATTCAAAGCCGAATATCTCTCATTTAATTAAAGCGTTATTAGAACTTCTCTTATTAACCGAATATCTAAATTATTCTGAGAGAGAATACTGTTAAAAATTAATAATATTAACTCGCATAGATTTTAAAGGGTTATCAAATAATTCATGTAACAGAATTCATCATTTTGAACTATTCGCTGCTTGAAATATATTTATTTCATTTGATTAATATTTAAATGTATTCAGAACCTTATGAATGCTGATACCTTCGAACAGAGTGTTATTCGTTGCGAATCTAAAATGTTTAATTTACATTTCTCGCATGGTTTCAGGATTATATTCAGTTTTGAAGATTCCTGCTTTAGCTCCAAGGCGAAGAGAATTATCTAAGGCTATTTCCTTCTCCTGGGATTTACTAAAGTAATTAGTGATAAGATGGTAGGACACATGGAATAATTTAATATTAACAGTTTCGGTCTTTTCTAAATGAGTAACTTAGGAATTAAGAAAAGATTAATAAAGGAGCTGAATTTTGAGAAAATATCAATACTTCAGAAAATAACACTGATCTTCAAATATTCCTATTAATAACTTTCAATTTATAAAATATAATCAAGTTGACATCAACAAGATTTCAGTTTTATTCATACTTAAAACGATCAAACAGGTGTATAATTTATTCAAAGAATACCATTAAACAGATTAACGCAGTCGATATTACATTAGTATCACGTAGTTTTATTCAGAATAATGGCGAAATCGTATTATTATTATTCGTAATGTAACTGGTGATTTCATAAAAAGGGGAAAAATGTACAAAAATTTATGTAATTTTATTGACAAATGTAATTTATTTTGGAAAATTATAAAGAAAATTATTTTTCGTTAAAATTGTTTCAATCACAACAGAATATCTTTAAAGTTTTTCAGAGATAGATTGATATATTTTTATATCAAATAAATTATGGAAAATCACAATATAAAAACAAGAGTGATACATGACTGTTCGCTTAAGATTTACTTGATTATAATCACGTTAGATAAGTCTGGAAGCTTTAGTGAATTATTGATGTTGAATTATAATCCATCAAGAATAAGGCCTGCTATTTTTCATACATTCTTTACTCTTATAAAAGATTAATATAATAAAAATTTCTGTTTTCTCTAATGCCTGCTGGTGTTGTTACATTTTATACAAAACATATTCTTATACGATTATTCGCATTCATCATCTTTCATTCTTCATTTTATGTTCAAAAAACAGAAATTTTTTAATGAAAAACTTTGTTTTAACTTCTTATATTTCATTTCATCATTAATTTTAGTAGAACAATTTTAAATATAAAACTTTCGAACTACAGTTTGATTAATCAATTTTCTTACAACAAAGTTTCAAGCTAATTTTTTCAAACAAAATATCAACCAGTCAATTAAAAAAATATATATATCTTAAAATATTCATAAATAACGTCAAATATTACTATTTTAAATAAATAAATTTACAATAAATACGATAAAATTTTATAACAATTAATTAGCTTTTAGTTTTACCTCGACAATTAGATTAAACGGGAGGAAAAAAATCAATGTTATCAAAATTAAAATTCAAGTTTTCTCTCCTACATCAAATTTTATATCCAACCTTCATCTAATAAAATTTAATCTTCCTATCTTCCTCTCATTATTTTATGATAATTCTGACATAATGATACTAAACAATCATAACTTATCATCAAAATTACCGCATATCGAATAAACTTATCAGCACTTCCGAAATTAGAATCGAGTAAATATATATAAAGTTGCTATTTTAAAAGATATTGTCAATCATTAATCCCAAATATAATATCATTCATTAGATATAATCTCTCCTTGCTTAATTACTCCCGTAAACTTTATTCACTGATGTTTCCAAACAATATTTTTTAATCCCGTAAGTTCTAAAGTTCATCCTTTGTTTCCTCAAATTATTCATCAAGTATTAGCTTACATTACGGGCGATTAATTTACTTAAATAAAAACTTTCTTATAAGATTTTTATTAGAAAATTATAAGCTGCAAACTACTCAAAACGTTTACCAAATAATTACTGTAAAATGTGACTTTAATTGACAAAACTTTTATTAGTTTCGAATTATAATATGCAGCGAAACTTTGTATATATATATATATATATTTTTTCTTATTTTAGAATTAGTTTGCTTTAACAGTTATTAATAGCTAATTTTCCACAATTAATTCTTAAAAATTTAATATTGTTTAAGTAAATTTCACTTTGAAGATTTTCTTTAATACCTTAATAGAATATAACGTTATAAAAACAATATAAATATATATTAATTATGTATTACAGTACGTTGTATTTACTAAATTATATATATTATACAGCAAATTTATCGCAATGTCATTATAAATGGGAAAAATAAATTAATTAAAACGATTAACATTATGTTTATTTTCTAAAATTTAAGTTATAGTTTCATCATTAAATTATTCTCTAATTTAATAATAAAACATATTATAAGATCTGAAAATTATAAAATATGAGTGATATAACGAGCAATTATTTATTATGACATCGTTACAATGCAGGGATGCAATTTTTAATCATCTTTCAATTTAAGAAAGTCACGTTCGTATATAATTAATTGTAGACGTCGGCCCCAAGCTTTCCATATCTGGTCTAGATTTTAGTGGTGTCCTGCCCCTGTATATCATACTTCTTCCGATAACAATCGAGCCATGCCGAACATTAACTCCATTCTGAAAGAAAATGGCGAATTGAAATCACATCACTTCCGATTTTTACCGGAAGTTCTTATATAGTTAATCTAGGCTTCAGGCTCATATCTGGTCTCGATTTCCATTTATCTAACTCCGCTCTCGAGATTGAGGAAATACAGATAGACAGCAGGAATGTATAGATTTGCAATTTGAAAATTGCGGCCAAATTAATATGTAAAATTCAAAGTTCAATAAGCAGGTAAGATAATATGTTGTTACTCTCGGTTATACTTAAGTAGTAAACATAGACCTGTTTATATTCACATAATTTACTCAACCATTATTACAGTTCAGTTTTGCCAAAGTGTGGTACACGTATCTAGAGTACGCGAAAGGGGTTAAAGCGGTACATGACAATGCTCAGCTATGTATCACTGAGGCATAAAATCATTATTAATAATGGTTTTATGCCTCAGTAAATTATATATTTCGTACGAATTCTCCTACTCAAACTGTGGTCAGTGCTGCATTTGAGTAGTTTGCAAAAGAATTTTTTGACAAGGTGGTACTCGATACTTACGAAAATTTAAGGGGGAAGGACAAATCTTTCAGAAGCACTATTATGTTTCTTTATGCAGTATAATAATATTATACTGTATATATATATATAACGCATATAAAGAACAATTAAACTATGTGCTAAATTTTATAATAAAAAGTATATCGTATATAATCAATGCGTTTTTATACATTGGTTCGATAAAAAATTCAAATTTGATTCTCCAATTAATAAAATTTAGCTAAAACGAAAGTAAACTTTCTTCTCGACTGCTGTTTACCTAATTGAAATAGTTTCTCTCAATGGTCAAACTGTACATTTATTTGATTAGGAAATTCTAAAATGGGCTAAAATAAATTACTTGCCCTTTATTACGTATATTCATTCTAATCAAAAATTATTATAAAATGAAAATTATAGTTTAACTTCATTCATTTGTATTTAATAAAATTTTTACCTTTAAGAAGAGATCTAACAGATATCGAATGGATTTTATTATTCTCAATTAATTTATTTTTAATACTTAATTTGTATTTAAATAAATTATCTAATTAGATTTATGCTGTATTCTTTAATTTTAAATCTACTGCGAATAATTGAATAATCAACATCAAGACTAATATAATATCTTTAATGATGTTTATGACTATAAAAGGTGTTCTTATAAAAATACTTTAAATAAATGAAAATAAAAAATAAAACTTCAATTATCCGTAAATTTATACAGGCTTATATTATATCCATGGATTCCTCATAAAATGCGAAATCAATCTTACTAAAAATATTTCTAGAGAATTCAAAATATTCAGTTAAAAAAGAAATTTTTAACTGAATATCTTAACATTTAAAATTCTTTTCGGGCAAAAGATTTTTTCGTAAATTTTATTTAATCCAAATTACTCGGCTTAATCAAATATTTTGCTTTTTTTTTAATAAAATATTTATAAAAATATTCACTGAAGTTGTTATAACTAGTTTATGTTTTCATGAAATAAATTTTATTAAAACATAATAATGTATCGATTTTGCATCTTTCAATTTTTATATTTTTTAAAAATTCAAGAAATTAATTTATAGATATATACAACCACTGACAGACACACAGCAATGCCCATTGTTCGGAGATGATTATTAGAGATTCGACTGTATGTACTGTATATAATAAACTAAACTAAATAAAATAATTATAAGGTAATAATTTAATTAAATAAATTATCCAATTTGCTTCATGTTTCAGCTTTTAATATTTATTTTAAGTTATAATTATCTCCCTTTCTAGTTTAAAGGAAGATATTTGCTAGTACTGAATTTTCTTCATTAGCTAACTTATTTTTTTTTTTTAAAAAACAGAATTTAATATTAGGTTCATATATAAAAACATAATTATTTTAGAAATTCTTATTATCTTCTTATCACATTTTACCTTGAAAATTCGTAATATCTCGAAATAATTAAAGGAGGAAAACAAAAAAGGAGAACACTTTAAGTTATATATTATCCTATATTGAACTTTTTTTCAGTTTAATTTAACAAAGATACATTCGATTCAGTCATTTAATTAGAATTACACCAAGAAGAATAGCGCTTGAAAATAAGTTTTGTACAAAAATAAATTAATAATGTTGAAAGAAGCTTTCATGTCATGTTCTTCTTATCTAATAACAACAAGGCTATTATTATGTCTATACCATTTCTTATCTACAGGAAACTGCCTTTTCATCCTTCCTTCTACAGGAAAAGTAGAAAGGTTTGATAAAAATATTTTCTTTTTTTAAATTTTATTTTCTAGCAACTGCGAGAAATTAATTACTTGTTATTTAAAATTTTAAACCTCTTTCAGCGTCGTTGCTTTGACTTTATCGTCAGCCGACTCGATTTAGATGACATTTTTAAACGAGTAAATAAAATTCTCTACAAAAATATTTCTGTATAAACAGTATAGCATTCTTTTTTCTCATATCTGAATTTATTAAAAATACATTTTATGAAAATATCGGTATATATTATGTATAAAATATATATATATATATATACATACATATAAATTGAAATTTTCATCGTTTTGCGTTCAAGATTTATAGATTTTTTTTCTTTTTACTTTTAAATTTAAAACTTCTTTATATATATATATATATTTCTTCCTTCCTTTAAGATTTTAGAAATTAAATATAATATTTATATATTTGAAATGATTGAGAATAAAATTTAAATATATTATATAAAAAGTAAATATGGGCGATGAAAAAATTGTAAAAGCGACTATAATTTAAATAATAAACGAAAAAAAATACATTAATTTAAAATTAAAATCTTTCTACGATAGTAAATTTCGGTTATTTATTCGATCGAAGATCAAAGTCTGCAATATAGGACCTATCAGTCAACATCGAAATTGGAATCCATGTAGACCCACAATATGTCTTTGAAATCAATCCAAAAGGTATGGAGAATAAAAAGAAATAAATGGACAAGAAATAAAATTTTATTTGGAAGAGTTGTTTGATAAAAATATCTCAACATCGTCTCTAAAATTGCACAAAATTATGTTTAAGATTACTTATTGCATCCATAAAGAATACATATATTCGTATAGCATTGCACAAAATACTTGTTTAACGTCAATGCTAGACTATATACATTTATTTATTTTTACGATTAAAACCTAAGAATAAAGAATGGTATAAACTTTTACTCAATATTTTATGCAATACACTCGAATATTTATGCTCCTTCTAAACAGCGATTCGCAATTTTAGAGATTTATAACTACAATTGTACAATGCATAAAACTTATAAATAAAGTTCATGTAATCATTTTTAGAATTTAAATATATTATTTCGTAAAGTTCATATAAAAGTTTATAAAATATTATAACTAAAAATTTATACGGTATAACACAATTTACCGTGTAATTTATAATTCTTAAATGTTGTATTTCAAATATAAAATACATAAATTTACGTTATTTAAATAAAAAGATTTACATTAAATATAATTATATAAATCTACAATAAAATAATATACATAAAAATTAAATAATTTAATCATATTCGTTCGATTTACAGTAAGATATTTACTGATTTTAGAATTGATCGGATACATTTTGAGAAAATAGTTTGAAACATCTATTCATGTTTTTGTTTTTCTTTTAAATTCGTATTTAATCCATAATTTAATTCATGTTTCCGGACAGACTGCTGAATGTATTAAAACAGATGGACTCCGACAAAATTCCAGATAATCGCATTTATATTAAGTGGACTGAATCTGCTTTCTCTCTGGAAAAAATTCAATACAAAATACCGATTGAAAAATATTGAATAACAAAAGATCATCCTTTGGTCAAGTCAATGGAAGGTTGGATGAAATATGTCCAGCCATAAGCATGAAAAAGTTTACAGAGGGAGAGCAATGGTACCAACTTGCGCCAGAATAATGTCAGCTGGTCTAACAGATTTTTGTATAATGGGCACGTAAAGTTCGTTTAAAAGGAATAAGCTACATCCGTAATCGTGCGTGATCAATCGCATTAAAGAAACTGAATGAATACGGTCGAGAAGTACATTTAAGTAGTGCTTCAGATAAAAACACAGCAAATGGTTGCTCTACATCTTTTGAAATTCCATAAGAATATAGAGAGACTGCCTGCGGCTGACTCATTGATCACAAAAATTTACGACTAAATCTTTAAGAGATATAACATAAATTTACTTAAAACTGTTCAAAGAAATTCGAGTAATTATAGGATAACATTTTTATACCATTATTTTATTTATTTATTTTTTTGCTAATATAAATAACTAACTTAATTGAGACGAGAAAAACAATTGTAAGAATTTAAAAATAAATTAATCATTTTTAACGATAAGATAATACAAAGAAAAACTTGGACAATTTTTAAGGATAAAGTCATTAAGAATATAAAATTTAAAATATAATAAAGTACAATAATAAATATTAGAAAATTTCAGATCGTTAATCATTAAAAATTCTTTACGTTAATTTTAAAATAATCACACGCTATTATTTTGTAATTGGCTAAACAGTTTTTAATAATATCTTTGGAATATTTGCGATTTTTTAGGAATCTTTTTCTATATTTAAACGATTTTTTATTTGGATAAATATCGAAAAGATTTTCTTTCGATATTAATGCTACAATAGATCAATTTTTTCCAGTTATTCTAAGAAATATTTTTAAAAGAAAAATGTGGGAAACAGAAACATTAAATAAATTCCCAAGGCATTCGGGATCCTTCTGTAATATTGTTTGATAGATACAAGATTTATAATAATTTTGTAATAAATCTGATAGACATTATGGTAGTTTATAAAAAAATATCGAGATAAACTATGTTGTTACATAAGCAAGTGATAACAATAAATTTCCATAAAACAGTGCAGTCTATACTTTTTCGACCTGAAACCCTTCAAAAGTTATATATATTTACCTTAACACTTCACCCTCGGTGCTAAAACTCATATATCCTCTCAGTATAACCTAATGTGGATGGATTTTCTAGGATGTCTCGAATTTCTATCGAATGCAAGGGAGTGAGCACAATTGCAGATGATCTATAGCACTTGAAAACGCCATAGATCATCTTCGTGTCATAAACTATCTTAGAACTATAATTTTTGATATTAATGTTAACCTCAGAGACCTTTATAGAATGCCACTTTCCAGTAGCACTATTAATTAAAAGCTTTTAATTAATAGGACGATTCTTTACTAGTGGCTAATATCAGTTCTATCCGAAAAACTATCGTTAAATTTACGTTATAAATTTTATATTTTCATTTGATCTTTAAAGTTGAAGCTAGATTATTTATTTCGGGCATCCATTTTATTTTCATTTTTTGACTACCAACGAAGTGGCACATAATCTTGAATTATATGCTATCGAAATTTTAGCTCATAAATCAAAAAAGTTTCTTTTAGTAATGATTTCGAGAGAAAGTTTTCAATCGAAAACATGTAATTCTATATAGTATTTTATAAGAAAAAAGTCCAGAAAGCGTACTCGTAACATTTTAAAACGTAAAAAATAAATTTTGAATGTTAAAATTTTGAAGTTTTTGTCGCGTGTATTTTTTTTTCCAGTCGTGTAATTTGAAATGTATGACCTCTTTTATATAGTATTATCATTTAACTAACAGAAAACAAATAGCATCTCTTCGACATAATATTGATAATGGGGTTTGTCTGTGATTGATGGAAAAAAATAACAATTAGAAAAAATCTTTTGAGGAATTTTTGAAAGAAATCGAAATTCTCGGAAAATGATATTTTCGTTTTTGAAATATGGATACATTCCAAAATTACTATTAGATATATAAAAACTTTGATAGAATCAATGGCAGAGATATAAAATACAGTCGAACGATTTATTTAAACTTATTAAATCCATTAATGAGTTTTTCGATTAAGGTAATTTTTCCGGAAACTTAATTTGATTAGTATATCAAGAGAAAGGATTCAAACTCGATTTCCCATGTCAAAGTTTGGCTTAAGTTCAAAACAATTTACACTGTTTATTTTTTCCTTTTATTTTCTTCTAAGAACTACATTAAATAAAGTAATCGTCTGGCGCCTTATGAAGAAATTTTTCGCGTTAATTATGCATTCAATGGAGTCATTGAATCATCGGTTTACGAATTGCCAGCATTCGTGATGCCAAAGTATATAATATAAAACCATTAATCAATTTTATTATTTATTTATAACAGTAAATACAGGGTGATCATTTTGAAACTATCCATTTTCTAATCGTTGATAATTATGTATAATTTAAATATTTCAATATTATTATAAATTACGCTCATTTCCTACAAAGTATATATATATATATATATATATTTTAAAAATTCAATTTTCTCGTAACGATTGTCTAAAATAAATATTCGAACTTTTAAAAATGTTTACGTTTCCTTTTCAATGCTTGAATTTTAAATTCTGAAGCTTAAATTCGCAATTTCGAGCTTTTCACTCGAAGAAAATTGTCAAAAAATTATAAAAATATTCAATTTTAATTTATAAAAACGTCTCAAACAAAAAAAAATATACACAGAACATCATTAATTATTTTTATCACATAAAAAACCATTCATTCGATCGGCGGTGTACAAATATTAATAACTGCTTTGAAATCCAAAGAAATCTTTTCTTAGGAAGGTCGAAAAATAAAAAAAAATCGATTTATATATATGATTTCTAGCTTCTGTTGATCAAAAACAAAGCAATTGCGATGACAAACTTGTTGGTAAAGTTCGAAATAATAACAATGCATCAAATATTTTTTTGAAAATCACAAAAATAAGAGATGATGATGAAAAATGAGCATAAATTATTCAGAAGCTTCACTGCATTTTATTCAAAACTTTACATTTAAATAACTGCGGGCATTATAATTTAAATATTGTTCGAAAATATACATAAATTTTCATTATAAATGTTTTCCAACAAAAAAAAAATTTCAATTCTTCTTAATATAATTTTAAACTTTATTATTGGCATTTAATTTCATTCATTATATAAACAGCGAGACAAATTAGAATAGTTTATTTTTAACCAGCAAAATGAATGGAGCTTCGTATCTTAAACTCTGAATTACTATTTATTCTGGTTCAGATAATTTTGCAATAAATAAAAAGCGGGTAATGAATGTAATTTTTTAAAATCCTGTAATAATCAGGTAGATAACTTTCATCAGTTGTTCTAGACAGCTAGAATTTGTCAGTTGTAGATATTTGACATTGATCAGCCCAGATTGAAGGTGGTAATCATCTGATGACACGAAGATGAAGAAACCGAAATTCTTCATAATAAAAACCGTTATTTTGGTTGTCAGAACGTTAATTAAAAAGTTATATACTTTTTATTGAATTTTGCGGGTTACTTGCAAGTCTATAACTTATAATTACATAATTACTCAATATTGAACCCATGGCTGTCGACAGGGAGAGCTGGGGATTTTTCTTAGGACCCAGAAGTGATTCTTACCCTATAAATTAATGTAATTTTTACCGATTCTATCAAAATAATCTTTAAAATTGCTTTTTATTAATAAACAAAAATTCTGCATAATTCATTTGTTCAAAAATGGCGAAAGAAGGCCTCGGGCCACGTACAAACTCTCGATGGTCCATCGTAAACTCATTATTTTATATAAATAATTTATTGTAATATTATATAAACTGAATAACTCTAGATTTATAAATTTTTATTCGACAAAACTGAAAACTTGTAAAAGTAAACATTTTAATCGACTGAGCTTAAACAATTTATTAAATTCCGTTTCCTTACAACGAAATTCAAGTATAATATTTTACTTTCAGATTTTCTAGTTTAAGTAATTAAAGTTTCAAACTTCATAGAATTTGTAGAAATCATTTATATAACAGATGACTTAAGTATATTAGAGAAGTTCCAATCGATTGTAAACGTGGAACTCAGTTTCAAAATACAAATAATCTAAGGCTTCAGGAAAATAAATTTGTTATTCTATTTACTTAAGAATATTTCAGAGTCGTTCTATCAATAAATTTATGAATATTTAAATTTACAGTGTAAATTTTTCTTTAATTTATTTCATGTTATCAATTGAGAAATGTATAATTAATATTAAAATAATTAAAAATGACAAATTTTATAACTTGAAAGATATAGAACCGAAACAATTCAAGTTTCTAACATAAATCATAGCGACAGCAACAAATTGCAAACATATAAGATTCAGGTCAAAGCTGATATTTGGTCTTTATGATATCACCTTCGGGCAATAGGCCTATATGTTCCGTTCTTGTGGTATATAAATGTGCTATGCCGATATTACCGACGACTAGAAATTTTTATCCGAACTGAAGAGCAAAAAATATTGTTATTTTTAAAAGATTCAACATAAAATATTAAATTTTATAATAATTTATTAGTTTATTATTTAAAATAAATATAAATTTAATTAAAATTTTCGTTTCTCTCCCCCCTTTTTAATGTTCGAAATATCACTTAATACTCCATTTAATAAGTACTGTACTTTCTATAGGTTATAGAGCTTATCTATAACTTTTAATAGAGTTACTTTCTTGTTAAAATCACTGAAGTTTAAATATTTAATCTTTAGGTTCAATTTATAAACACTAATTGGAATTTTTAGATAGAAGGCATTTGAGAGGATTTCGAATGAAGTAGTTGAAATCATATTAAGAGAAACCAATTAGAAAGTTAGTTTCTGTTATTTATCCCATAAATTTCGCCTCACACAAACATCGTTCTAGTAGAAATTCAATCACAGAAATCATTAAAACAAACTTTGTACTTCTGAATTTATCTTTGGCTGTGTTTTTGTAAATCAGTGGTAAAATCAAAGTAAAATAAAGCACATAAGAGACAGTTCCATTCTTATGCTAACAAGACTTTACAAAGTTTTAAGTGACAAATATTATATTTTAAAATTACACGTCACTATTCATTATTGAACAGGTTATTACAGAAAGTAATTCGTTTTCTGTTGCTTCAATTAGAATTTCTTCCAGAGGTGAATTTATTCAGAATTTCTTTTCAAATCTCTATGTAATGATTTAACGAAGCGAATCCAAATATTTTATTTAGTTGTTCAATCTAAAATGAATACATGAATAAAATTTGCATCAAAATTTTGATATCATAAACTTTATAGGCAACATTACCATAGACGAGCGATTTATTTCTTGTTTCTGTCAAAATTCTTAAATATAAATGATTATAATGCAAAAATATGCAATGCCCGAAGTAATTAGAACAACAATATAAAAAGATGAGCTCATGAGAAAAAGCTAAGATTTCTATATCTTGTGAATTGTCTCGTTGGTCGTTCGATATCCCCTCGTATCGATTTCCCAAAATATATTTGAATAACAGAATATATGTAATGTAGATATCATAAGAGTATTCGAGATTTGCTTACTGTTTTGTTTTCAAACTTTCTCACAAAGTTTAATACACAAAAAGCCATTGAAACCATATCGAATCGTTCAAGTTTCCAATTTTCTTTTAAGTCTTCTCCTCCTTAAAATTTTATCACTAAATAAATATAATACATTCTTTTTTATAATTAATTATATTTTAATTATTGAACACGAGTTCATTATTGTGTCTCGAAGATACATTAATTAAGTAACCGAAGTTAACTGTGCGGAACACTGGCTATTATAAATGATAAAATAAATTTTAAAAAATTAATTAATTAATTCGTTTTAAATTCTCTCTTCTAATTCACTACTCCATTTATTGGCAATAACCCTTAAGGATTTATAGTTTGTCACAGACATATTAATCTTTGACTAAGCAACACTACTTTACTTAATTGCTACTAATTGCGAGTAATTTCTGATGGTTTTATTAATTTTATTACTGTTCTGCGAATATTTTTGTTTTATTACAGTTTGTTACCAAAGTTTTTCTTATAAAAACTAAATGAGTTAAATTCATGAATTATTCACGAATTTTTATTTTATGATATGTTTAAAATTTAAACATTTTTTACTCAAAAATCATTTATTCTATATCTTTGCCTTACTAATCCTCATATATGTAATTTGAGATGGAAATTCAATAATTACTCGAATACAAATGATCCAAAATATCAATCGAAAATTATGATTATTCAATTGAAGTAAAGTTTGAATCAATTAGTTCGAAACATTTCTCCACTTTCAGCAACATCAAAGCAATCTATTATCCACTTCCTTTCATTGTATTTGATCATAATGTTTGTCATTAACGAATTATTCTACTATTAAAACTATGATTTCCATTCCAAGAAACTTTGTTAAAGATATTTGTCGTTAATGTATTGGAAAAAATAAAACTCATTCAATAATTAAATTAAAATGTAAACGAAAATCATACAAGCTAGTAATTTAATTATTATTATTATTATCCTGTGTTTTTTACTTTGCATCCCAAAATTGAATTTCAAATTTTTCAAGCCAGGATTTTCACTGTCAAGATGAAAATATTTTACATAAAAGCCTATTATTTTTGGAATTTTTTGTAACGAAAACACGCATCGCAATTGCTTGAAAAAACTGTGGTAATTTTTATCAATGTAAAAGGATTTATATCGACGTCGAAACAAGTACACGATTTTTCCAGCTATAACAATTTTAAATGGTTAAGTAAGTAAAACTAGAAGAGGAATAGAAAGAAATGAAAAAAATTTTGGAAGTTGAAACCATCGTTCTGAATATTTCATCGAAATTTGTTCCATTCTGAAATTCAATCCACATAGCTCTTTAGGTAAACTATTTCCAATAAAATATTGTTTTTTAAGAGGTTTATTCATGAGACTTTAGCAAACGAAGGAAACCCGAATCACGAGAATTTTTATTTCTTCCATTTTTCAAAACTTCACCTAAGACATCAGAACAATAACTGGGAACCTCACGGTTAGAACATCATTGCAGAACCCAAATGACTAGCGCAAGAAGCAATTCAACGATTCACTTTCAGTCTGGAACGTCAGAATAATTTCACGCCTGGTATCTTCTGTTATTGACAGCACTTGAGACTATTCACAAACATCCTTGGCGAAAGAATATTGCATCTCGGACAAGCGAAAAGACAATACACATCCATCATTCCAGAAATTAAAAAAAAAGGTATAAGGAAAAGGTCAAAGAGGAAATATTTTATATGGCCATATTCTACTTCTACCTTATCTAGAATTCTACAGAAAAATATGATCGAATCCAGAAAAGTGGTATATAGGTATTATTTAATATCTGAAACGACGACTAACATCCATACAAATGACAAAAGCTAAATTTGATCTGTTTACATTGTTTGTAAAAGGGTTTCAGATATCTACAAAATTCTTTTATAAATATATAATTCAAAACCTTTATAAAATATAAAGCATACCAACTGCATTAAGTATTTATAGTTTTTATAAAATATAAAATTTCTTATCAGATTTACATTCCAAATACATATAGTTTTGTGTATTTTATATTTAAATCGTCTTTGTAAATTTTAAAATTGCTGTATCTAGAACAGAAACTGTATAAAAAAAGAATCACCAGCAGGAATTTAACCTTTGAGTATCTAAAATTTATGAGTGAAATATAATTTTAGAAATAGTTTATTCGAATCTTTAAATATTAAGAAAAGAGGAAAAAGATATCAAAATAAAGCTACATTCAAAAAAATTTTAATCACTCATAATTTATTAAAATGCACTTTTAAAATATTAAAAAAAGTTTTTATTGATAAAAAGATCAGATTTTTTTTGCTATTTCAATATTAAGATTTTTTTATTTTTCGTAAATAACATTCTTTAAGGCAGCACAAACAACAATAACGTCAAGTAAATTAAAAACATATTAAATCTAATTATTATTAATGAATTTGCTTATGTAAATACTGGCCGATAAACTATAATTAAATTACGTTATTTATTAAAGGTAAGATTGTTTATTTAATTAAAATTATAATTAGTGGAACAAAGGAATTAATTTATTTTAAAGTACTATTTAAATATAAAGTTAAATATTGGCATTGAACAGACTTCAACAGTGTTTCTTTTGTAATTATAAATTGTGATTCATGGATTATCGATTTTTATTGATTTTAGATCATCCCTTGCAACTTTTCTGAAAAAGAAACTTTGTGAATTTTTTATTGCAAGCTGCGTACCATTCAAAAAAATTAAAAATAAATAAACTTAAATTATAGATCTACTTACATTGTTCTAGAATGTTTAAAAAAATTAAGTAACGTACAGTGTATAATTCGTATTAAATTTACATAAAATGCAACATTAATAATTGGAAAATTGATTTATATTTTTATATTTTTAAATCCTAAATTGAAAAACTAATTAATTGAAACGTTAAATCTATTTATTATTTTAAAATTAATTTGCATGGTGAAATTCTTTCTAATTCAATTCCTTCGATAAAGCCAAACTTAATGACCATAGCGAAGTAAAACTGGAAATAAACATGCAAGGTACACGTTCATTTTCTCTCTTATTGGAGATAAGTCCAGCATACACACAACCATTTTATGTAAGCAAGACAGATTTGTAATAAGAGGAAAGATAAACATGTACTTGTATGTTTATATCTAATTTTATTTTGTTTTGATCGTTAAATGAGACTATCAATGAAGATGGATCAAAATGAATTTCACATTTATTATCTTAACTAATTTTAAAATAAAACCTTTCAAATTACTTCCACTAAAAGAAAAATATGTTGCTAATTAGATAAATTATAACCTAATTACGTAAACATATAATGTTCACAGTTATAATTCATTTAAACGAAGTATGAATTAAATATTTAATAACTCGACTTGAACTAACTTCAACTGTTTCTATGGAAATTTCAATAATTTATGCCAAACCATTACACTTTTATTTGACATTGTAATACTTAATATTAAAATCATAAATGTATTTTAAAAAGAAAAAAACAAACTGAACACGTCTTATCTGTTTGAACTTTACAAGATGCAATTCTACTTTATTTAATATAAATATGCGATGATGATAAATTAGAATTACATCCCTTGATATATTTTAGATAATGTTCAATGTAGCTAATGTTCTTATTCTCTTCTCATATAACTGGGTTTAATACAACGAATAAAAATATCTCCTACAGACATTAACAGTTTCCTTATAAATTTTATGATAGTAATTAAAGCAGATTTTACATACTCTTCGAAAATAATTCACAGATATAAAATGGATATTTCTATGGATTTTTTCTAATTAATAAATGTATTATGTATCCCGTGCTATTAATTGTTTCGTTAATGTATTCCTTTTGCTGAAAGTAAAGGTTTTAAGATCTTACGAATGTGTTAAACAATTAAATAAATAAATAATTTCTAGGTAAATATTATGAAATTAAGAGTACCTTAAATATCAATTATTTAGTAAAAGAGAATTTATATGATACTAAATTATTTGTAAGTTCAGTTTCAATGGAAATACTTTCTCCATCAACTCGAACTGTGAAATAAATCAAGGTATTACATGTTTCCAGAGTTGGATTATCTATTCAAAAAATTCCAATATTCGGCCCTTGTCATTATCAAGAACTCTTAAAAGAAAAAAATTGTAAGGTGAAATCGATATAAATGCTAAATTTGCCAGCAATGATAGACTATAGCACACTCCAATTTTCAGGTCGATTTTTTTTATGATCCTGCAATACTTCACACAGTAAAAATTGCTTAAACCACTAAGTTTACATAAATCATCAATACCCTTGCAATCTTAAAATAAATTTATTAATTTTGATAATCATAAAATATATTAAATTTTCATAAAGGAACATTTAATTCTTGAAAGTATTAATCGCAATTATTTAATTACGAGTAAAATTATCAGCAAGAGAACGTTAATTCAAAACGAGCATCCATTTGATTTTTGAAAATCAATTTGCGAAATATAAATTTAATTTTAATGCTCATTCAGCTTATATAGACTATCGCAACTTTGTCTTAAACTTTTGATATATTTCATAATAGCATTATTATTCAGTAAATAATGCATTTTTTACTTTTCGTCAATATTGAAATATGAAGTTCTTTAATATTGATTCACTGTGAATTTGCTTAAAGAATAAATCAATATAAAACTACATTCAATAAAAATGCTTCAAAATAAAGCTGAAACAATAATAATTGATCGGATCTATAATTAAAAACGAGATATATAATTACAGTAAATTAATTAATTTATATTTACATAACTTATAAGAGAAAGATTTTACCGCTATAAATTGATGATATATCAATTCTTATATTTTACATGAATACATAAATAACTTCCGATCGAAAACTTTAATATTTATAATAATAATTCATAATGAAGATGTTATAATTAGAAACCTTTCATCAGTATTTTCAATTACAATAGCATAATTCTTCATTATCATCTAAAACAAGTTAACAAAGTGATCTTTTTTAATTCAGTATCAGATCGATCTTCTTTGATCTTCATTCTTTTATCTTCTGACCCACGAGTCTGCAGTAGTCGATATGGCCAGTTTTTCATCAGATCGGCTGTGCATAACTCAATATGCATCGTAAAACAAGATAAAATCTTGAAGCAAACTAACTTATCCCTACACTTATTAGGTCTTTTGCTTTTATCATACTAATATAATACACTCGCTGCTGTTATATTTATAAAGAATCGTCAAATAAAAAATTAAAAAGGAACATTAATTAGTTGGCATTTAAACACACCAATTGCCAACAATTTTTAGAATCAATTGCCGATCAATAAGTGCTAACAACTGTTAAAAATCGATATTACGTTAGCAAATATTTAAAATTGTAAAAGTGTACCAAATAATGAAAATGGAAATACGAATAATATTGTATAGGCTACATCTTGCCATGAATTAAAATTTTATTTATGATACAGAATAAAACTGCTTTTGTCTGCCTTATTTTGATCGTAAAATCATAAATTCAACTGTTTTCCCCCCTTTCAATCCGAAGCAGCTCCAATGCAAATATACTGTATTGTCATTTGTCAATGAGAGATCCTTCAGTTTTTCACGGTATCCTTATTCTCAAAGGATTTTACAGAATGCATTTATTTTAAGTTTTCCGATTAGAATTTCTAGATAAACAGTTTAATAATACTCCTTGTCAAATGTCAACAAAGATTAAACTATATCTTAGTGTAATTCATCTTTCATAACAGATGAATGTCTTTTGTTTGTCCAATTTTCTACATAAAACATCAGTTTTCAGTTTTATTTATTCGATTTAAAAAAAAAAACAAAAACAAAAGAAGGATTGTTTCAGGAGAAGAAACTAAGCAAAATTTTCCAACGGGTCCCTTATCAGGTTTACTTCGTCTCTTAAAAACAAATGTGTTCAATTATCCGCTGTAATATTAAAGTAATTTAGCGACGAGATGTTTGTATAGTAGAGATGAATAATTTATTATGTTTTAAAATTATAACTAAATAAATCAATTATAAGAATTATATAAATTATTAAAATCCATTACAAACAAAATAGCTGACGTGACCACATCGATTTAAATGAAACTCGTTTTATTAAACTGAAGACTAATCGCGCTATTTAATTAAAATTATAATCTCTCGATATGCATCGTAGATGATGTAAAATATTGCAAAACTTTCTAAAGTTACGATTGTTTTCCTTAATAGCATTACAGAGATTATCACATTTTCCGCAATGTTCCAGTAAAATTATTATTCTAAAAAAATACTAAAATATATTCTGGAAATTTTTAAAAAGATTTAAAACTAAAAAAGTAATATATATATTGTTTTTCAGCTAAGAAGGAAAAAGATCGTGGTTAAAAGATTAACATATATAGAATTATTTAGCTTATAATAAAACATTAACATTGAAGTTATATATACAACATAGGATGCATCCAATAGTGATTAATAAGTTATCTGGAATAAGTTTAGTACTATAAATTACATTTAGCTAATTAATGCAACTTCTATTATAGTAAAAGCATTAATATATAATACCTAGAGATTGAATAACATCGTTAGAAATATAATTTTAAAATTTATTATATTCGACGAAAACGAAAAGAGAATGTAAAAACAGTAATATTTTTTAAACATTAATAATATAAGTGTTATTGGATGTACTGTAGTTCTGTAAACCATTCTGGCGATTTTCATCATTTTTAGTGTTTCTGAATGTGGCATTTATTCCTTTACTGAATATCATACTCGATTTTTCTAGAAAATTCTATATTTATCCGTTATCACTTGGCTTTTAAATGCTAATTTTTCTTGTATCTTTATATAAATCTAATCTAATAGCTTCTACAACGGCTAATCTTTCACTAACATTAAATATAAATTATAAATTTCAATTTTCTACATTTAAATTGAATATTCAAAATATAAAATCTAGAATTATTTGTCTGTAAATAAATGTATTTTACACTTAAAATCTGAAATATTTAGAAATGAAATTTTCTCAAAAACTACATTCTTTCAATATATTGTTGCATCCCTATTTTATAAGAAAAAATATTTTTAGAATAAACGTAAATTCTCATTCAATATTTAAAGTTCATTTAATATTTAAAATTATTCATGGAATTTTAGATCAAATATTAACGTCGTCGACAACAGGAGAATCCGGGATCAATTTTCGTTGATCCTTCGTTATCCTGGACTTCTCCAATCAGTTCTTCTCTTCGACTGATTGGAATCCAACAGCAGCTTTTCAATCAGACCCATGCTAAATATACTCTTTTTGTACAATTTAGAAAAGGCATAAAAAAAATCACGCAGTCGATCTAAGTAAAATATCGATACAAATCCGATTTATCGTCGTAAATATTAAATTAGTATTCTGTAGGAAGTATCCAAATACCTTCTGCTTCAATAATTAACTCTCGGAATGACTAGTCTTGTATTTAGCGATTAATACTGATGCGATTGATAAATCTCTTTGCAGAAGTTTCAACTCGGTTCATAGAGGAACCAAACATCTATTGGACCCGCATTCAGCAAACTACCGATTCAATAACCAGGTTATCAAGTGGTAAATAGGAGATTGTCATCGAGAAAGACCATTCTCCTATTCGACGTTTACCATTTGATGATTCTTTGTCGAACTAACAACTAAACGAATATTTGTGCAAAGAATAAACTTCAGACAAATTTTATTTTACGTTCTTTTAAAAAAACTCGATTGTCGCTAAAGATTTCATACAAGATAAATTATTGTTTACTCTATCTAAATAACCTTATAATTTATATAAAACTATAACCTATTTTATAAATATTTAAACATTAAATTTCTCTTTATATTGGCGTTTAAATTTCTAAAGTTCAAAATACAATATAAAATACGACTTTCAAATAATGAATTAAAGTGAAAAATTGTGAATAATCCCCGAAAACCGGTATTTTTTACTACTACTAATAATAATAATAATAAATGGGTTAAACGTATGTATGGAAATTTTAATGCTTTATGTTTAAACGATTATGGCAATGTTTATGGCTCTTTTGGGAGGAGGGATAGGATTTTGGTGCCAAGCATTGACAAAGGACCATAATTGTGATTTACGAGCATTCTTTTCTTTTGTAAAATAAAATTATGTTAAGTAGGTTTGGATGGAGAAAAATTGATAACAATAGAAGCTACTCATAGTAATAATGATCCACACAAGTACAGTTAAGTTATTGATAAAATAATTTCTAAAAAAAATAATGTGAAAAAATAAAAGTTACGTCTTTACTTTAAAAAATCATTGTTAAAGTATCAAAGCTACCGCCTGATTAACATATCTATAAATCTAATAAATATTCATGTAACAAGTTCATCTATTAATATTCCTTTAAATAAATCAGTTTTTTTTCATATTTCGGATGCTAAAATATATATTCACGCTATACTTTTTAAATTTAATTTGAAATTTTACAAAGTTCTTAAATATTGAAAGAGACGAGAGTTGAAAATATCAATATTGACATTATCAGCGTTGATTTTTTAATAAGATTAAATAAATCGTCATTATGATAAAAACTTTAAGCCAAGTAAAAACATTCTTTTTTTTTATTTTACTAAAGAAAATTTTAAGAAGAAATAAATAATTTCAATATGATTCATAATGCAAATTGTAATATAACTTACAAGAAGAGCACAAGTTACGATTTTTTTAGTCACGAATTTTAAGAATGACTTCCCTTTTTATGATTTTCCTTTTACGTGTATTTTATCGTTATTTGTATTTAATGTCCAAAAAAATTTTTTTTTCTTATTTCTTACTTTTTCGTTATCATTCGTTAAATAGCTTTAAACGCCTGCAATTTTCATTACTTTCAATATAAAAGCTACCACCTAAAAAAAAATACAAACATTTCAATCTTTAACTGTATAAAAACAGGAAAATAAATAAATAAATAAATTTCAAATTTGATTCTACTTTAAAAAATTGATAAGCCGATAATAGAAATTTAGAACGAAAATTTGTTTTGTAAATTGTAGTATATTTTAAAGAATAAATAATGCATGTTTCGCCTATGAATATTAATAATTCGAAGCTTTTTTTTGAGAAGATAATTTGATTTAATGGAAGAATATCGATTTTATTAACGTAATTAACCAAAAATTATGATTAATTATTATTATATTTAAAACTTTAAACACGTTTATTGTGTCGTTTTTTTTTATTTTTTTAATTTTCCAAGCGCGTAAAAAAAGGATATTTCAAATTTACAAGGTAATAACGATAGTCTACGAGAAGTTCTAGAAAGATATACGATAACTTAAGTAGAATTGGTATGACGTGCATTTATCTTAAGAATTTAGAATTGCACTTTTATGACATTATTGAAGTAATAGAGGCGACGATGGAACAGATTTGAATAAAGAAAAAAATACATAAACGAATTTTCGATCTGTTGAAAAGGCACTTCGTAGTTCTCATTCTTTAATGGCTTTCGAATTGACGGTCAATCCGAATTTACTCGACGTAATCACAGTCGGAAATGCATCATTAATACAGTTTCAAAATATATATCAATTAACAATCAATAGTTCTATTTACTTTCCGATAGAGAGTATATAAATCATTCAAATTGAAACAACTCTCACATTTGAGATACGAATTATAAATGATACACAAAGAAATGAGATTAAAATTAAAAATATATTCTTATTAAACATTCATCTCAATATTTCTAAGGAAATATATATATATATAATTTTTTTTTCTAATTGCCTTTATATAAAGAATTTAATATAAGGCACGTTATCGATATTATTTTTAAAATTATATTTTAAATTGATATTTCGTCTAAGAATATTGAAAACGAATTATTTCCAATAACATTGGAATCTATGAGGATATCAACGACATAAGATTTAGTGCAACAGCCTCAACAGATAAAAATCAATTGTTTTTAATAGGAAAAAAATATATATACACAAGCAAAATGTATTTCAAATAATTCCTATTTCGTTATAATATTAAGAAAACTGTTTAATGAATGCAATACTGTCACCACTAAAAGATATTTTTACGAAGTCTCACATGAAATAATAAATAATTATAATTGTTGATGTAATTATTTTAATAACGGCAATTTTAATTAAAAATAAATTACCGAGAAGAAATGCAATTTTTGAAAGCTTTCGATATAAATTTAAAAAAAAAACATTAAGTACTTTAAAGCAATCGCATAAATATTAATAAATCAAAACGGTATTCTCTAAACGTATTAGAATCACGTAGAAGGCAAGTCACAGTTTATAAGTCAGTTGTCACTTATTTACGTGTTAGGAATTTTAAACAACCTGATCAAATTAATTTTGTCACATCTATCACTCTAGAGAATCTAGAATTGAATTTCTCTCTTATCTTTTTTGGATGGATATCCACGGCATCAGCTATCTGTATCTTATCAACATGGCCAACGAGATACCACAATTCAATAAAGTGCGCAATAAAATGCGTAATTATATTTGTTGTTACCGTAAGGTCAAAAATATACATTGGGCTTACAGCTGGAAATATAATATCCTATCTTTTAATGCCATCCGGATATATCTTAGAGGCTATTTGGCTCATAAATCATTAAACTGCTTGGGAATCGTTAAAGCGAAATCTCTCATTTGGTCCTTTTTTTACTTGTTTTATTTATTGACTCAGAGATTATTCTTTAGTTCAATGAACAATATATTGTTCATTTAGTTAAATAATAATCTCCAAGGTCTAAATAATACTTTGTTTACTTCAAATGAATTAAATGTATTTAGAAAAATATACGTGTGATAAATTATAAATGGGTCTTTAACAGAATTTTATAGTACAATATGTATAAAATCGAAGCATATTCTTCGTTTAATACCTAAATTATGGACACAAAAATGTTCGATTGTAGCTTTTATGGGCAATCTAGAATTCTAATTAGTTGGAATATTTAATAAAGAGATATAAAATTTCTAATCGAAATTTTTATTTAGTTTGGTCTTTAGATTAGCCTCTATAACACGATTTGCGTTATTAATCATCTAAAATACTGAAATATTTATTTAAAGTTTTTGTCTATACAAAAAACTATAATTTTCAAGCATATAAAAAACATTGTTTGAAAAATCTCTTATGTGGTTATTATGTAGAACGAGGTAAAGTTCCTTCATGAGAGCTTTTCAAAATTGTGAAGTCTTCTTTGAGTACTGTTTATTCTACTAATTATTTAAGTTTAATAAAGTTCGTTCGAGTAAACATAATCTTAAGATACTCTTTTTTTCAAACAAATGGAAATTATTGAAAATGTTATTTCAAAAAATTATTTATAAAATAAAATGTATTGGAATTTTTAGTGTAAACATTGTAATAATGTTCTGCAAAAATGTAATTACACCGGATGTAAATTACACTGGATACAAAATAATTGTGATTTACTGCCACAAATATAGCATTGAATCGAACAGTAATTTTTATACAAAATTCAAATATATTCTTAGTTCTTCAGCATTACACAGAGTTTTTTTTAGTAATATAATATAAATTTAATATATTTCTATAAAAATACGTAACCGATTTACATTCCCTAAAATATAAATGCAGTAGTATTTTGCAGGAGTGTAGCTCTCTTGAGTATTCGGCAGAAATGATTTAGCATATGCCCTGATATCCTTTTACCCTAAGAAAATATCTTGATTAAAACATTTATCGTGTTCATCGCTGATGATAAACATGAATACTGTTCAGTAAATGTTCAGGAAAGCAATCAAAATCTAAATAAAAAAAATCCAATGCTTACAAGTTAGGATAAATTCAGAATATTACCACTATTTCATTATAGTTTCCTGTTTTATAATTTTCGCTATGCATCTTTAGCCAACCGATCTTCAAATTGTTCATTTATTAACTCCCTTATTTGAGAATCTTTGATTTTAACGCCAGACTCAGCTTCGGGAAATTATCCTTCAAATATATAAATGCACCATCAATCAACTCCATTGTTTTGACAAATATCTTTTTTATCTGACCAACATGGTGTGCAGTTAGATAAACTTTTTCAAGATTAACCAATGGTTCGCATAACATTTTTCTTTCCGGAATGTGTGATTTTGGTTTTGGCCAATGCTTTCGCACATTGATTTTTTCAGTCTGCTAGCCCACGCTGAGAAAAAAACCAACAGTATTTCGTGTATACAAGTTACAAACCTAGTAATATAGTAACCGTTTTTGTCTTAGAAATATATTAGAAATAATACATCTTAAATAGTATAAATTCGTCATCCTAAAATAGCAATTTTATGCAAAAAACTTCATGTTACACTATCATATAAGCGTTGTACACCATATCGAAACACCAGCTGTCAAGCGAAAACTAAGAGTGATAGAGATACTCTGATTACATTTCTGGATTCAACATAAATTTCTATATATATTTGCAGGAAACACTAAAAATATCACATGTGACAAACTAGTGTTGATATAATAATTTATAAATATAAATATTTTATTTAAAAAATAATAAAACTATGTTTCTTATAAACAAAATCTATGTATCTCTAGCGGTGTGCATGCGAATAAAGTTCTCTAAGATACGGTATAGTAATATTAAGATTTATATATCAGCTATATATCTTGACGTTTCTTTCGACAAATTTAAAATAAAAAATCGATACATTAGTATTGTATATATTAAAAAAAATAAATTTTATTTTTCTAACAGAACAGAAACATAAATTAATATTCTGGCGTCATTCGATATTGTTAATTACCATCATACATTTCATACTTAATCGATTAAAAATGGTTTAAAAATTAAACCCGCTGAAGTAAATATGTATATATATATATTCAGATGTATTCGGATAAGAATCTCAAAAAAATTTGATGGTCTAATAACGTGGATAACATTTGCAAAAAGGACACAAACATAAGAAAAGTTAAAGAAATGAAT